>NC_090033.1:17315577-17439658 GCF_037176765.1 Anolis sagrei
CACATAATATCTAGGGTGACGTTGCCCGTGTATGAAAGCCTTCCCTTGGGTGGTGGGTGTGTGTGGACATGGGCTGGGCTCTTGGACATGTTCATGGTGACAGTGGAGAGAGTAAGGAACACTGGGATGTCTGTGGTGGAGGAAACACATAATATCTAGGGCGACATTGTCCCCGTATGAAAGCCTTCCCTTGGGTGGTGGGTGTGTGTGGACATGGGCAGGGCTCTTGGACATGTTCATGGTGACAATGGAGAGAGTAAGGAACACTGGGATGTCTGTGGTGGAGGAAATACATAAGAGGGAGGGCCATTGATGTCTCCTTAGTAGTGGGAGCCATAGCTTCATTATTTTCATTCAATATTATTATTATTATGTACTTGGTTTTTGCCTGCGTACTGGAGGGTCTGCTGCCCCCCCTCCTGTTTTCACGCTGGCTTCCTCTTTCCCCTCCGTCCCTCTCTTCTTCCCTTTCCTTTCCATCCCTCCTTTCTTTCACTCCCAACCCTTGGCTTCCTCTCCTCGCAGGCCAACAGCGGTCCCAGCACCAACGGCTGCCAGTTCTTCATCACTTGCTCCAAGTGCGACTGGCTGGACGGGAAGCACGTCGTCTTCGGTGAGGAAGGAAGGAGGAAGGGGGGGAAAGGAAGGGAGGAAATAAGGAAGGAAATAAGGAAGGAAATGTAGGAAGGAAAAGGAAGAAGGAAGGAGAAAGTGAGAAAAGAAGGGGGAAGGAAAAAGGAAGGAAGGAAGAAAGGAAGGAGAAAGGGAGAAAAGAAGGAAGGAGGAACAAAGGGAGGGAGGAAAGGAGGAAGAAAGGAATGAAGGAGGAAGGGAGGAAATAAGGAAGGAAATGTAGGAAGGAGAAGGAAGAAGGAAGGAGAAAGTGAGAAAAGAAGGGGGAAGGAAAAAGGAAGGAAGGAAAAAACAAGGAAGGAGAAAGGGAGAAAAGAAGGATGGAGGAAGGGAGTAAAGGAAGAAAGAAGGAAGGATAAAGTGAGAAAAAGGAAGGAAGCAGAGAGGGGGAGGGAGGAATAAGAAAGGGAAAAAAGAAGCAAGGAAGGAAGGAATGAAGGATGGAGAAAGAAAGAAAAGAAGGAAGGAAGGAAGGAAGGAAGGAAACAGAGGGAAGAGGGAAGGAAGGAAGGAAGGAAAGGGAGGAAGGAAGGGGGAGGGAGGGAGGAAGGAAAGAAGGAAGGAAGAAAGGATAAAGTGAGAAAAAAGGAAGGAAGGGGAAAGGGAGGGGGAGGGAGGAATAAGAAAGGAGAAAAAGAAGCGAGGAAAGAAGGAACCAAGGATGGAGAAAGGAAAAAGGAAGGAAGGAAGGAAAAAGGGAGAAAAGAAGGAAGGAGGGAGGGAGGGAGGGAGGAAGGAGAAAGGGAGGGCGGAGGGAGGAATAAGAAAGGGAAAAAAGAAGTGAGGAAGGAAGAAACGAAGGATGGAGAAAGAGAAAAAGGATGGAGAAAGGGTGGACGGAAGGAAGAAAAAAGGGGGGATGGAGGGAAGGAAGGAGAAAGGAAGGGGAAGGGAGGAAAGAAAGGAGGAAGGATGAAAAAAGAAGGAAGAAGACAGGGGAAAAAGGAAGGAAGGAAGGAAGGAAGGAAGGAAGGAAGGAAGGAAGGAAGGAAGGAAGGGAAAGGGAAAGGGAATGAGGGAGGGAGGAGGGAAGGAAAACTCAATCAGGAGAAAGGATATGCATGAAGGGGAAGAGAAGGGAAAGAAGGGAAAAGGAAGAAGAGAGAAGGAAAAGAGGAAGGAAAGGGTAATTTTGCCTTAAGGATACCCTCAAAGCCTCCAAGGAAAGAGGCATTCTATGCAATACCATCGGAGGGGCTCGAATGATTCGCGTCTCTGCCTTTTCTCATCCGGCAGGAAAGATCGTCGATGGGCTGCTGGTCATGAGGAAGATTGAGGTGAGGAAACAGCCAGGCGCAGTCCACTGGAATAACTATAATAATAACATTCCCCCGGGCAGCAATGAGTCAGGCTTTGAAGCTGCAAGGCCATTCAGTGCTAATCAAAGTGGCCAACGGCAACGTTCACACTTGCCTCCCACCCTGGACATCATTCCACAGATATAGATATATATACCCCACTTACTTAGTTTCCAACAGACCTCATGACCTCTGAGGATGCCTGCCACAGGTGTGGGTGAAACGTCAGGAGAGAATGCTTCTGGAACTTGGCCCGGCAGCCCGGAAACAACCCAAAAATAATGATAATAGTCTTGTCATCTCCCAATATCCATGATGATGAAGATGATGATGATGATGATTATGCCATTGACCAATCTCTGTATGTCCTCCTCCTCCTAATAATATTATTAATATTCTTAAATTTTTATATATAATAAAAATGAATGAATTATATGAATAATAACATTATTATATATCATAATGATATATTTATAATTATATATATATATATTATATAATGATAACTATTATATATAATATATATATAATATACCATATATTATTATTATTATGCCATTGATCAATCCCTGTATGTCCTCCTTCTAATAATAATATTATTAATAATATTCTTAAATTTTTATATAGAATAGTACAGATCATGAATGATAACATTATTATATACCATATATATGGTATATGGTATATAATACCATATTATATACCATATAATAATTAGAATAAGAATATGAATAATTTGCCATTGACCAATCCCTGTATGTCCTCTTCCTCCTAATAAATAATATTAATATTCTTATATTTTATATATAATAGTACAGATCATGAAATATTAACATTATATACCATACATATGGTATATGGTAAATAATACCATATTATATACCATATAATAATAATAATATGCCACTGGCCGATCCCTGTATGTCCTCTTCCTCCTAATAATAATATTAATATTTTTAAATTTTGATATATAATAGTACAGATCATGAATTATAACATTATTATATACCATATATATGGTATATGGTATATAATACCATATTATATACCATATAAGAATAAGAATATGCCATTGACCAATCCCTGTATGTCCTCTTCCTCTTAATAAATAATATTAATATTCTTATATTTTTATATATAACTAGATTGGGGACCCGGCGCTGCCCGGGTTATTTGAGAAAGGAATTGTGTATCAAGGTTGGTCTTTATCTGTTATTTATTGGCTCGCAGTGGTCTCAGGAAGTTAGAGAAGGTACTGCGAGTCCCATCATCTGTGGTCAACCCTCCTCCAAGCTGCAGTAGGATGTAGAATGGGTCATGGGGGCTCTGTGTGCCAAGTTTGGTCTTGATTGGTCATTAGATGAGTGTTGCAGAAGTCTTGGGAAGTGAATGGCGGTACTTGAAGTCCCATCATCCATACTCTGTTCGGTACTTGAAGTCCCATCATCCATACCAGAATATTGAGTTCATAGAATCATAGAATCAAAGAGTTGGAAGAGACCTCATGGGCCATCCAGTCCAACCCCATTCTGCCAAGAAGCAGGAATATTGCATTCAAATCACCCCTGACAGATGGCCATCCAGCCTCTGCTTCAAAGCTTCCAAAGAAGGAGCCTCCACCACACTCCGGGGCAGAGAGTTCCACTGCTGAACGGCTCTCACAGTCAGGAAGTTCTTCCTAATGTTCAGATGGAATCTCCTCTCTTGTAGTTTGAAGCCATTGTTCCACGTCCTAGTCTCCAAGGAAGTTGGCCATGGGGGCTCTCTGTGACAAGTTTGGTCTTAATCAGTCATTGGATGAGGGTCGCAGTGGTTTCAGTAATTGAGTGAAGGTACTGCAAGTCCCATCATCCATGGTCCAAACTGCAGCAGGATGTAGAGTGGGTCATGGGGGCTCTTTGTGCCAATTTGGTCTTGATCAGTCATTGGATGAGGGTCACAGTGCTTTCAGTAAGTGAGTAAAGGTACTGCAAGTCCCATCATCCATGGTCCATCCCCCTTAGAACTGCATCAGGATGTAGAGTGGGCCATGAGTACTCTTTGTGCCAAGTTTGGGCCCGATCTGTAATTTGTAGGGGCTACAATGTTCTGTGGGAAGTGAACCGGGTGACGGTACTGCAAATCCCATCATTCGTGGCTCATCCTGCCCTGAACTGCACCAGGTTTAAAGTGGGCCATTGGGCCTCTGTGTGCCAAGTTTGGTCCTGATCCGTCTTTGGTGTGGGTCACAGCGCTCTAAGGAAGTGAGTTCAAGTACTGCAAGCCCCATCATCCATGGTCCATCCTCCCTCAAACTGCACCAGGATGTTGAGTGGGTCTTGGGGGGTGGGTCCATGTGCCAAGTTTGGTCTTGTTCTGTCATTGTTGGGGCCACAAGGTGTTTTGGACTTCAACTCCCACCATTCCCGACAGCCTCAGGCCCCTTTCCTATTCCCTTTGTTGCCTCGGAATGTCCAGGGTGGCCAATCAGAGACCATATGCAAATTGTACCACAGTGGCAGCCAATCGGAATCTTGGAACTTTTAGGCTAGCCAATCAGAGACCATATGCAAAGAGCACCACAGATGGTCACTCCTTGTGTAGTGAGATGTTAGGAATTGTGGGAGTTGTAGTCCAAAACACCTGGAGGGCCCAAGTTTGCCCAGGCCTGTTATAGCTACCCCGGCATGCATTAGAACTACATTTCCCATCATTCTTTGGGTGTGGTTGAGCTTTGTTTTGTTCTTGTTTTCCTCCCACAGAACGTTCCCACCGGTCCCAACAACAAGCCCAAGCTTCCTGTGGTCATCGCTCAGTGTGGAGAGATGTAGCCTCCTCCGGTAAGTAGGTTTCCCATTCGGAGGGGCGTCCGCACTGTTGGGAGCTGCTCCAGTTTGAGACCATTTCCCCTGCCTGCCATGGCGCCAGGTGATGGGATCCTGGGAACGAACGAAGGCGAGAGAGAGAGAGGAAGGGAAGAGGTGGAGGAGGAAGGTAAAGAGGGAAAGGGAAGGAGGAAGAAGACACAAAAGAAGAGGAGGGGAAGGAAAAGAGGAGGACACAAAAGGAAAAGAAAGAGGGGAGACGGGAAGAAGGAGGAGAAGGAGGAGGAGGAGACGCAGAAGACGAAGAGGAAGGAAAAGAAGAAGAGGAAGGAGAGAAGGAAAAGGCAAAAGAAGGATGATGAGGATGCAAAAGAAGAAAGGAATGAGGAAGAAAAAGAAGGCAAGGGAAGATGGAAAAGAAGAAGAAAGAAGAGGAGGAAGGAAAAGATGAAAAAGGAATGAGAAAGAAGACACAAAAGAAGAAAGGAGGGAAACACAAAGGCGAGAAGGAAGGTGGAAATGAAGAAGAACGAAGGGAAAGAGGAAGAAAAAGAAGGAGGAGACGCAAAAGAAGAGGAGGAAGGAAAAGAAGAAAAAGGAAAGAAAGAAGACACAGAAGAAAGGAGGAAAACAGGAAGGCGAGAAGGAAGGTGGAAATGAAGAAGAAAAAAAGGAAAGAGGAAGAAAAAGAAGAAGACACAAAAGAAGAAGAGGAAGGAAAAGAAGAAGAAAGGAGGGAAACCAGAAGGCGAGGAGGAAGATGCAAATGAAGAAGAAAGAAGGGAAACAGGAAGTAGAGGAGGAGGAGACGCAAAAGAAGAAGAGGAAGGAAAAGACGAAAAAGGAAAGAGAAAGAAGACACAGAAGAAGAAAGGAGGAAAACAGGAAGGCGAGAAGGAAGGTGGAAATGAAGAAAAAAAGAAGGGACAGAGGAAGAAAAAGGAGGAGACACAAAAGAAGAAGAGGAAGGAAAAGAAGAAAAAGGAAAGAAAGAAGACACAAAAGAAGAAAAAGAAGAAGACATAAAAGAAGAAAAGGGAAAAAGAGGAAGACACAAAAGCAGAAAGGAGAGAAGGAAGGATAGGATGGAAAAGGACAGAGAAAGAAGGTGCAAAGGAAGAAAGGAGGGAAATGAGAGGGAAAAGGAAGAAGGAATATGCAAAAGATGAAGAAAGAAGGGTAAGAGGAAGAGAAGGAAGATGCAAAAGAAAGGAGAGGAGGAGAAAAAATAGGAAGATGCAAATGAAGAATGAGGAAGGTAAAGGAGAAGACGCAAAAGAAGGAGAAAGAAGAGGAGGAAGGAAAAGAGAAAGAAGACGTAAAAGAAGAAAGAAGGGGAAAAGGAAAAGAAGGAAAAGGGAGGAGAGAAGGAAGATGCAAGAGGAGAGGAGGGGGGAAAGGAAAAGGGAAGAAAGAAGAAAGAGGAAAAAAGGAAAGAAAGAGGAGGAGAAAGGAAATGAACAGAAAAGAATGAGAGGACGAAGACTAAAGAAGAAAGGAAAGAGGAAGAGGAGGAAGGAAATGAAGAGAAAGGGAGGTGGGGAAGGAAGACACAAAAGAAAAGAAGAAAAAGTACATAAAGGGAGGAGAAGTGGGGACCATCTGTGTTTCCTTCGTCACTTCCTTCCTCCCTCCCTCCCCCCATTTCTTTCTTTCCTTCGTTTCCTTCCGTCGTTTTCTTTCCTTCCTTCCTTCTTTGTTTCCTTCCATTCCCTTCCTCACTTCCTTCCTTTCCTTCCTTCTTTGTTTCCTTCCTCTTTTCCTTCTGTTTCCTTCCTCACTTCCTTCCTTCATTTATTTCCTTCCTTTCTTTTTCCTTCTGTTTCCTCCCTCCCTTCTTTGTATCCTTCCTTCCTCCCTTTCTTTCCTCAGTTTCTTCAGTTTTCTTTCCTTCCTTTCTTCTTCCCTTCCTTCTGTTTCCTCCTGCCCTTCCTTTCTTGTTTTCTTCCTTCCTTCTTTGTTTCCTTCCGTTTCCTTCCTTCCTTCATTTCTTTCTTTCCTTCCCTTCTTCTTTGCTTCTGTTTCCTTCCTTCCTTTCCTTCCTTCCTCGGTTTCTTCATTTCTTTCTTCCTTTCCTTCCTTTCTTCTTCCCTTCCTTTTGTTTCCTCCCTCCGTCCCTTTCTTGTTTTCTTTATTCCTTCCTTCCTTGTTTCCTTCCTTCATTTCTTTCATTCCTTTCTTCTTCCCTTCCTTTCTTCTTCCCTTTCTTCTGTTTCCCCCTTCCTTCTTTGTTTCCTTCCATTTCCTTCATTTCTTTCCTTCCTTTCTTCTTTCCTTCTGTTTCCTCCCCCCCCCCTCCCTCCCTTTCCTTCCTCGGTTTCATTTCTTTCTTTCCTTCCTTCCTTTCTTCTTCCCTTCCTTCTGTTTCCTCCCTCCCTTTCTTGTTTTCCTCCTTCCTTCTTTGTTTCCTTCCTTTCTTCTTTCCTTCTGTTTCCTCCCCCCCCCCTCCCTCCCTTTCCTTCCTCGGTTTCATTTCTTTCTTTCCTTCCTTCCTTTCTTCTTCCCTTCCTTCTGTTTCCTCCCTCCCTTTCTTGTTTTCCTCCTTCCTTCTTTGTTTCCTTCCTTTCTTCTTTCCTTCTGTTTCCTTCCTTCCTCTGTTTCTTCATTTCTTTCTTTCTTTCCTTCCTTTCTTCTTCCCTTCCTTCTGTTTCCTCCCTCCGTCCCTTTCTTGTTTTCTTTATTCCTTCCTTCCTTGTTTCCTTCCTTCGTTTCTTTCCTTCCTTTCTTCTTTCCTTCTGTTTCTTCCCTCCATTTCTTTCCTTCCTTCCTTGGTTTCATTTCTTTCTTTCTTTCCTTCCTTTCTTTTTCCCTTCCTTCTGTTTCCTCCTTCCTTCTTTGTTTCTTTCTTTCCTTCCTTTCTTCTTTCCTTCTGTTTCCTTCCTTCCTGTTTCTTTGTTTCTTTCTTTCCCTTTCTTTTTCCCTTCCTTGTTTCCTCCCTCCCTTTCTTGTTTTCCTCCTTCCTTCCTTCTTTGTTTCTTCCCTTCATTTCTTTCCTTCTTTCCTTCTGTTTCCTTCCTCTCTTCCTTTCTTCTTCCCTTCCTTCTGTTTCCTCCTCCCCAACTACAACTCCCAGGTCTCCTGAGCAGGGAAGTGGGGTCAAATGTGCATGATTTCTCCAGTGTAGATGCAGCCGTAGCCTTGGGCAGGGGAGGGAGAGGGTGCCTCCACCCCCCAATGACTGTGGCCTTCTCTCCGTTCCAGGCTTGGGCTGCTTCTTCTCCTTCATCTTCTCGGACCATCGTTGTCTTCATCATCGCCGCGTCCTCTTTTTGTATTCCTTCCCCCTTGTAAATAAAAGGGATTTGTGTCATTCCCTGCCTCTCCCTTTGGAATACGCAGAGACAGGCAGGAAGCCGGAATAAATAACATACAATCATAACAGTAGATAAAGAACAACACTCAAAAACAGGGGAATTCCAGACAAGAAACAATCAGGGACAGCTAACACCTCCTAACGAAGGATTCCCCCCAGGCAGTAAGAAGCCAGACCTTGAAACTGCTAGGTCATTAAATGTTAATCACGTTTGCCAATTGCTACATTCTCACCTACCCCCAACAGACAGGAGTTCTTTCTCTCACCCTGGACATCATTCCATAGGTATATAAACCCCATTTTCCTAGTTTCGAACAGACCTCACAACCTCTGGGGTTTATTTGTCGTGTCAGAGCAGCCAGTCCATTATATTACATTTCTAACAGAACAAAGCAAACAAACAGAAAAATACACAACTTGTGAGTTTGGTAACTGGCTAAATGTCCTTTGACCACTATCTGGCCACTTGGAGTGCCTCTGGTGTTGCTGCAAGGAAGTCCTCCATTGTGCATGTGGCGGGGCTCAGGGTGCATTGCAGCAGGTGGTCAGTGGTTGGCTCTTCTCCGCACTCACATGCCGAGGATTCTACTTTGTAGCCCCATTTCTGAAGGTTGGCTCTGCATCTCGTGGTGCCCGAGCGCAGTCTGTTCAGCGCCTTCCAAGTCGCCCAGTCTTCTGTGTGCCCAGGGGGGAGTCTCTCATCTGGTATCAGCCATTGGTTGAGGTGCTGGGTTTGAGCCTGCCACTTTTGGACTCTTGCTTGCTGAGGTGTTCCAGCGAGTGTCTCTGTAGATCTTATAAAACTATGTCTAGATTTAAGTCGTTGACGTGCTGGCTGATACCCAAACAAGGGATGAGCTGGAGATGTCTCTGCCTTGGTCCTTTCACTATTGGCTGCCACTTCCCGGCGGATGTCAGTCAGGTGGTGCAATACCGGCTAAACAGTGTAATTTCTCCAGTGGTGTAGGGCGCAGACACCCTGTGATAATGTGGCATGTCTCATTAAGAGTCACATCCACTGTTTTAGTATGGTGAGATGTTTTCCACACTGGGCATGCATACTCAGCAGCAGAGTAACTCAGCAGCAAGGTCAGATGTCTTCACTGTGTCTGGTTGTGATCCCCAGGCTGTGCCAGTCAGCTTTTGTATGATATTGTTTCTAGTACCCACTTTTTGCTTGATGTTCAGGCAGTGCTTCTTGTAGGTCAGAGCACGGTCCAGAGTGACTCCCAGGTATTTGGGTGTGCTGCAATGCTCCAGTGGGATTCCTTCCCAGGTGATCTTCAGAGCTCAGGATGCTTCTCTGTTCTTGAGATGAAAGGCACATGTCTGTGTTTTAGATGGATTAGGGATCAGCTGGTTTTCCCTGTAATAGGCAGTAAGAGCACCTAGAGCTTCAGAGAGCTTCTGTTCAACCATCTCAAAGCTCCCTGCTTGAGCGGTGATGGCACGATCATCAGCATAGATGAAACTCTCTGTCCCTTCTGGCAGTGGCTGGTCATTTGTGTAGATGTTGAACATGGATGGAGCAAGCACGCTCCCCTGAGGCAGGCCGTTCTTCTGTTTCCGCCATCTGCTTCTCTGGTCCTGGAACTCAACAAAGAAGCTCCTGTTTGGTAGCAGGTTTCCTATGAGGCAGGTGTCTGCCATAGATGTGGGTGAAACGCCTGGAGAGAATGCTTCTGGAACATGGCCAGACAGACCGAAAAACCTACGAGAACCCAATGATTCCGGCCACGAAAGCCTTCCCAATACAGATAGATAGTAAAGGGGAGGGATTTTAAAGGCTCCTTTTCCTGGCTGCTCCGTGCCATTCCCTGTTAGTGTATTCAACCCATGTTTATGCCAATGGATATTATAGCTTATATTATGTTATTATAATTATACATTACTTTATAATTATACTATATTCATTATTCTAGACTACATTATATATTGCAAATATATTATATTTATATTATAAATACGTATATATATTAATATTATTATAAATTATTTTATTATTTTATACTATACTCATTAGAGATTATATATTATATTACATTATATTTTAATTTATATATTGTATTTATAGATCATTTTATAATTATACTACATTATAATAGATTATATACTGTCTAGATCTAGGGAAGTCATGCTCCCCATGCTCTATTCCGCTTTGGTTAGACCACACCTGGAATATTGTGTCCAATTCTGGGCACCACAATTCAAGAGAGATATTGACAAGCTGGAATGTGTCCAGAGGAGGGCGACTAAAATGATCAAAGGTCTGGAGAACAAGCCCTATGAGGAGCGGCTTAAGGAGTTTAGCCTGAGGAAGAGAAGGCTGAGAGGGGATAGGATAGCCATGTAAAATATGTGAGAGGAAGCCACAGGGAGGAGGGAGCAAGCTTGTTTTCTGCTTCCTTGGAGACTAGGACGCAAGGGAACAATGGCTTCAAACTACAAGAGAGGCGATTCCACCTGAACACGAGGAAGAAATTCCTGACTGTGAGAGCCGTTCAGCAGTGGAACTCTCTGCCCCGGAGTGTGGTGGAGGCTCCTCCTTTGGAAGCTTTTAAGCAGAGGCTGGATGGCCATCTGTCAGGGGTGATTTGAATGCAATATTCCTGCTTCTTGGCAGAATGGGGTTGGACTGGATGGCCCAGGAGGTAACTATGCTATATTCATTATTATAGATTATATTATATATTATAAATATTAATATATTAAATATGTTAATATATAAAATTATAGGTTATTATATTATATACAATATTTTCTCATTGTTTTATTATATTTTCGTTACAGATTATTATGTTATTATATATTCTCATTATACATTATTCTATGATTATTATTATATATTATTATTCTATGATTATTCTATATTATTCTTGGTTTCCCCATCTCTGGCCTTGAGAGGCTGAGCCAAGGGAAGCATGGCTTGGAAGGCCGCCTGTGGCCACGTGCTCCCCGCAGAGAAGCAGTGGCAATCCAACTTCCGCAGGCGTGGCTTCGTTGGAGCTCTCGCCCAATCAGCTGCGAGGTTCCAGGCGGAGCTTTCGACGGGCGGGGCCAAGGAGAGAGGAAGAGCCAATCGGGACAGTGGGACCTCTTGATTGGCATTGAGTGCCGCCCAATGGAATCACCCGCGGGAGGGCAGCCAAGGCCAGAGCACAGGGAGAGGAGGGATTGGCTGACTGGCAATGGGTGGCAGCCAATCGAGTGGCCGAATTAGGGATTTGATGGGCGGGATCAAGGGGCAACGTCGAGCCAATCGGGGTGGCGGGTGCCCTGATTGGCTTCACGTGCCGGCCAATAGTCGAGCGGGTGTTTGCATGGGCGGGTCCAAGGAGCGACCTAAAGCCAATCAAGGCGGGGAATTGGTATAGGTGGGTCCTATCAGGCAAAGCCAATCGAAGTGCGGGACCCCTTTGATTGGCATAAAACGACGGCCAATAGGAGTCACCGCGGGAGGGCAGCGCATGGGCGGGTGGGTCCAAGAAGGGACGTGGAGCCAATCAGAGTTGCGGACTGCTTTGATTGGCATTGCGTGGCCGCGGGAGAACAGCCCATGGCCAAGCGAGGATTTTGACAGGCGGGGCTAATGAAACCCTTGGAGCCAATCAGAGCGGCAGACCGCTTAGATTGACATTGCATGCCAACCAATAAGAGCCACCGCAAGAGGACAGCCCATGGCCGAGGGATTTTTTTGGTAGGCGGGACTAAGAAACGTCGTGAAGCCAATCGGAGTGGCGGGCCGCTTTGATTGGCATTACGTGCCGACCAATAAGAGTCACTGCGCGAGTCAAGCCCATAGCCGGGCGGGAATTTTTTGTTAGGCGGGGCCAAGGGACGTGTGGAGCTAATCCGAGCAGCGGACCGCTTTGATTGGCACTACGTGCCGGCCAATAAGAGTCAGTGCGCGAGTGAGCGGGGATTTTTTGGTAGGCGGGTCCAATGAACGTGTACAGCCAATCAGAGTAGCGGACCGCTTTGATTGGCATTAAACCCCGACCAATAGGAGTCACTGCGGGAGTAAAGCCCATAGCCGAGGGGGGATTTTTGTTAGGCGGGGCCAAGCAACGTGTAGAGCCAATGAGGATAGCGGAACGCTTTGATTGGCATTACGTGTCGACCAATAAGTCACAAGCCCATAGCCGAGCGGGGAATTTTGTTAGGCGGGACCAAGCAAAGTGTAGAGCCAATCAGAGTAGCGAGACGCTTTGATTGGCATTATATGTCGACCAATAAGAGTCACAAGCCCATAGCCGAGCGGGAAATTTGGTTAGGCGGGGCCAAGGAACGTGTGGAGCCAATCAGAGTAGCGGACCGCTTTGATTGGCATTAAGCCCCGACCAATAAGAGTCACTACGCGAGAAAAGCCCATAGCCGAGCGGGGATTTTTTGTTAGGCGGGGCCAAGGGACGCGTGGAGCCAATCAGAGCGGGGGAACCTTTTGATCGGCATGGCAAAGCGACCAATCAAAGTCCCTGCAGCCACGGAGGGTCGTGGAGCCAATCAGAGCGGGGGAGCCCCCGAAAGGGGGCGGGGAAGGGCGAGGAGCGGGCGAATGGGAAGGGCGGGCGGCTTGAGCGGCAGCGGGGCGGGCCAATGGGGCGAGGGGGAGGCGGGGGCGGGGCGTGCGGGGTGGCTAAGCCCTCGCGCGCCGCCATTGTGGGCCAGTTCGATCGGGATCGGGAGCGGAGAGCGAGCCCGGAGCCAGGGAGCAGAGACCCGCCCGCCCGCCCCTCGAGTCACCATCCGAAGGAGAAGCGGGCGAGCCGTGCCGCCATGAGCAGCGAGGCCGAGACCCAGGCGCCGCCCCCGCCGCCCTCCAACGCCTCCTCGTCTTCCTCTCCGCCCGCCGCGCCGCCCGAGCCCGCCGCCCCCGCTTCTCCCGAAGCCAAGCCCAGCGGAGGAGGCGGCGGCAACAACAATGGCAATGGCGGCGGCAATGGCGGGAATGGCAATGGCAGCAACCACCACCACGGCTCCGCAGCGCCCCCTGCCGGCGGGGACAAGAAGGTCATCGGTGAGGCACTGCGCAGGCGCGCCCCTTCCCCTCCGGCCTGCCCTGCCCCTTCCCGGGCTCCCATTGGCTCCTCTCTGCGCCCCCCGCGCCTCTGATTGGCTGGCTGCCCCTGAGCGCGTGCAGCAGCCGTTGGAGGAGGAGGAGGAGGGGGCGGCCTCGCCTCGTTTTCCCTTCGCCTCCAGCGCGCGTGCGCCAAAGCAAGGAGGCGTGGCCCAGGTGGGGGAGGGCGGGGTCTCGGGAGGGGGGAGCCGCCGGTGCGCGCGCAGCCTTTGTGTGCGTGTGCCTCCATGTGCGCGTGCGCGGGATCTGGGCAGAAGAAAGGCTTCGGGCCTACTGCTAGGCCTCACATCTCGAGCCAGCCTTTGGCCTCTCTCTCTCTCTCTGGCTCTTCCTTTCCTCCCTTATTTTCCCTTCTTTTCCTCAGACTTTCCCCCTTTCCTTTCTCTTCTCTCTTTTTTCTTCCTTCCTTCCTCACTCCCTGTCTTTTCTTTTTCTTTCCCTCTTTCATTTCTCCCCTCAGACTTTTCCCCCTTTTCATTTCTCTTCCTTTTCCCTCTCATCCTTTCCTTTCTCCATTTCTCTCTTCTTCCTTCCTTTCCCCAGACTTTCCCCCCTTTCTTCCCTTTCTCTTCCCTCCTTTTTCTTCCTTCCCTTCTCCCTCCCTTTCTCTTTTTCTTTCCTTCTTTCATTTCTCCCCTCAGACCTTTCCTCCTTTCCTTTCTCTTCCTTTTCCCTCTCATTCTTTCCTTTCTCCATTTCTCTCTTGCTTCTTCCTTCCTTTCCCCAGACTTTTACCCTTTCTTTCCTTTCTCTTTCCTCCTTTTCCCTTCAGACTTCCTCCTTTCCTTTCTTTTCCTTCCTCCCTTCTCCCTCTCATTCTTGCCTTTCTCCATTTCCCTCTTCCACCTTCCCCTCTTCTTTCTTCCTTTCCCCAGACTTCCCCCCTTTTTTTTCCTTTCTCTTCCCTCCTTTTTCTTCCTTCCTCCCTCCCTCCCCCCTTTCCTTCTCTTTTTCTTTCTCCCCTCAGACTTTCCCCCTTTCCTTTCTTTTCCTTCCACACTTCTCCCTCCCATTCTTTCCTTTCTCCATTTCCCTCTTCCACCTTCCTCTCTTCTTCCTTCCTTTCCCCAGACTTTTCCCCTTTCTTTCCTTTCTCTTCCCTCCTTTTCCCCTCAGACTTTCCTCCTTTCTTTTCCTTCCTCACTTCTCTCTCTTTCTTTCCTTTCTCCATTTCCCTCTTCCGCCTACCTCTCTTCCTTCTTCCTTCCTTTCCCCAGACTTTCTTCCCTTCTTTTTCTTCCTTCCCTTCTCCCTCCCTTCCTCTTTTTCTTTCCTTCTTTCATTTCTCCCCTCAGACTTCCTCCTTTCGTTTCTTTTCCTTCCCCCTTCTCCCTCTCATTCTTTCCTTTCTCCATTTCCCTCTTCCACCTACCTCTCTTCCTTCCTTTCCTCAGACTTTTCCCCTTTCTTTCCTTTCTCTTCCCTCCTTTTTCTTTCTTCCTTCCTCACTCCTCCCTCACTTTCTTTTTTTCTTTCCTTCTTTCATTTCTCCCCTCAGACTTTTCCTCCTTTCCTTTCTTTTCCTTCCTCACTTCTCCCTCTCATTCTTTCCTTTCTCCATTTCCCTCTTCCACCTACCTCTCTTCCTTCCTTTCCTCAGACTTTTCCCCTTTCTTTCCTTTCTCTACCCTCATTTTTCTTTCCTTCTTTCCTCACTCCTCCCTCCCTTTCTCTTTTTCTTTCCTTCTTTCATTTCTCCCCTCAGACTTTCCCCCTTTCCTTTCTCTTCCTTTTCCCTCTCATTCTTTCCTTTCTCCATTTCCCTCTTCCACCTTCCTCTCTTCTTCCTTCCTTTCCTCCTTTCTTTTCTTTCCTCCCTTCTCCCTCTCATTCTTTCCTTTCTCCATTTCCCTCTTCCACCTACCTCTCTTCCTTCCTTTCCTCAGACTTTTCCCCTTTCTTTCCTTTCTCTTCCCTCCTTTTTCTTTCTTCCTTCCTCACTCCTCCCTCACTTTCTTTTTTTCTTTCCTTCTTTCATTTCTCCCCTCAGACTTTTCCTCCTTTCCTTTCTTTTCCTTCCTCACTTCTCCCTCTCATTCTTTCCTTTCTCCATTTCCCTCTTCCGCCTTCCTCTCTTCTTCCTTACTTTCCTCAGACTTTCCCCCCTTTCTTTCCTTTCTCTTCCCTCTTTTTCCTTTCTTTCTTCCCTCCCTTATCTCGAAGCTGGGCATGGCTACTACTACTAGGCCTCACAGCTGTGCCAACCTTTGGATTTGAACAGTTTCCTGCCCTCTCTCTGTATCTATTTATTTATACAGAGATATCTCTATATCCGCTGGCCTGGGTTTAGCTTTTCTCCGTGGCACATGATTACGTTTTCTCTTCCTTCCTCACTTCTCCCTACTTTTCTTTCTCTTCCTTAGGGCCAAACTTTGTATAGTTTCCTGGCCTCCATCTATGTCTTCTGGCCTGGGTTTGGCTTTATTCTGTGGCTCTTTCTTTCCTTTCTCCTTCTTTGTTCTTTCTTCCTTTCTCTTCCCTTCTTTTTCCTCTCTTCCGCCTTGGTCCCTTCTTTCCTTTCTCTTCTTCCTTGCCTTCCTTCCCTCAGACTTTCCCCCTTTCTTTCCTTTTTCTTACTCCTCCCGCCATTCTTTCTCTTCTTTTTCTTTCCTTCTTTCAGTATGTCAAATACACAAGCATTAAAACAGCATTAAACATTTTCTTTTCACCCCTTCCTTCCCCTCATACTTTCACCCCTTTCTCTTGCTTCCTTCCTTTTTCTTCCTCCTTCACGTCTCCCTCCCTTTCTTTCCTTTTTCCATTTCACTCAACCACCTCCTCTCTTTCTTTTCCCTTCCCTCCTTTTTCTTGTTGACTTCCTTCCTTCTCCCTCTTTTTCTTTTCTTTCCCTTCTTTTTCTCCTTCCTTTTTCTCTTCTCATACACTTTGCACATGCTTCCTTCCTTCCATCCCTTTCCCTCTTTTTATGGCTCTTTCCTTCTGCATCATTCTTTTTTTCCTTTGAATTCTCTCCCTTTCTGTGTTTCCCTCTTACACCTCTCCTTTTTCCTTTCTCTTCCTCTTTTCTCTTTCTTGCCTTCCTTCGCTCATAGTTCTCCCATTTTCTTTCCTTTTCCTTTCTTCCTTTTCCTTCCTTCCTTTCTCTCTTCTGATACATTTGCACATACTTCTTGCCTTCTCTTCCCTCTGTGTGGCTTTCTTTCCTCTCTTCTCTTCTTTTCCTTTCACTTTTCCCCCCCTTTCTTTCCTTTCTCCATTTCCCTCTTACATTTTCTCCCTTTTCCTTTCTCTTCCTTTCTTTTTCCTTCCTTTCTTTCTTTCCCCTCTTTCCTTTCTACATTTCCCTCTTACATCTCCTTCTCTTTCTTCTTTTCTCTTCCCTCCTTTTTCTTCCTTTCTTTTTCACTTCTCCCTCCCTTTCTTAACCCTTTCTTTCCTTCCCTCTCTGACTCTTTCTTCCTTCTTCTTTTCCCTTCTTTATTGCCATCTTTCCCCTGAGACTTCCCCCTTTCTTTTCCTTTCCTTTCTCCCCCTCATACACCTTCCACACACTTCTTTCCTGCATTCTTCACTTTCCCTTTTCCCCCTTTCCTCTTTTTTTCCTTTTTTCATTTCCCTTTTTTCATTATTTTCTCCCTTCTTTCCCTCCTTTTTCTTATTTATATCCCACTCTTTCTTTCCAAAAGTACTTGAAGTGACTAACATTAAAATCATTACAATACAATTTAAAATATACAAATATTAAAACAGTATTAAATATCATTAGTATTAAAAACAATCCTGATTTGCATAACATATAAAAAACTTCTCCCTCCCTTTCTTTCCCTTCCTTTTCCTTCTATCCTTTCTTGGGCCATGAGGAGAAGCTAATGAGAAATACTATTATTATTCTCCCTTCCCCTTTACTTTCCACACACTTCTTTCCTCCTTTTTCTATCATTCCTTCCCTTTCCCCCATCCATTGTGGCTCTTTTTTTCTCTATTTCCCTCTTACACCTTCTTCCCTTCCTTTCCATTCCCTTCTTTTCCTCTTTCCTCCCTCCATCCTTTTTCCCTCGGGCCCAAATCACTTCTTTCCTTTCCCTCTGTTTTCTTAGAAATACTATAACATGTTACAAATACGCACATTAGTTAACAGGGCTAAGACAACAGGAAGTGAGAGGAATCACGTATTATATTGTGTATTAGTATGATATTATTTGTTTATATGTGTGTGTGTGTGTGTGTGTGTGTGTATATATATATATATATATATATATATATATACACAGGATGTCTCTGAGTTACAAACATCCAACTTACAAACAGCTCCTAGTTAAGAATGGGGCTGAGACAACAGTGTGCGGTCCCTCCACTGAAGCTTTATCCCTAATCCTTGTTTCCACAACAAACCACATTTTTCATAATCCAAATTATCACAGGGACAGGAGTTAGGAGAAATATTCTGAACAGGAACACAGACAGCAACACAAACACCACAGGAGTGTGAACCCTTCCCTATGCCATCCAAAGCTTATATACACCTGCGAAACGTGGACTGTCTACAGAAGTTACACTCAACTCCTGGAACGATTCCCATCAGTGTTGCCTTTGAAAAATCCTGCAAATCTCTTGGAAAGACAGGCAGACAAATGTCAGCGTACTGGAAGAAGCAAAGACCGCCAGCATTGAAGCGATACTCCTATGCCATCAACTCTGCTGGATTTGCCACAATGTCCAAATGCCCCAAGATCACCATCTCCCAAAGCAAGTACTCTACTCCCAACTCAAGAATCCAATAATCATAGCAACAGAAGTTAGGAGAAATCTTCTGAACAGGGACAGAGACAGCAAAACAAACACCACAGGGGTGTAAATCTTTCCCTATGCCATCCAAAGCTTATGCATATATACACCTGTGAAACGTGGACTGTCTACAGAAGTCGCGCTCAACTCCTGGTACGATTCCTATCAGCGTCGCCTCCAAAAAATCCTGCAAATCTCTTGGAAAGACAAGCTTTCTTTTTAGCGTGCTGGAAGAAGCAAAGACCACCAGCATTGAAGCGATGCTCCTATGCCCTCAACTCCACTGGACTGAAGACCACGTTGTTGGAATGCCCAAAGATCACCGTCACCCCAAACAATTACTCTGCTCCCAACTCAATAATCCAATTATCATAGCAAAGTTAGGAGAAATCTTCTAAACAGGGACAGAGACACAGGGGTGCGAACCCTTCCCTATGTCATCCAAAGCTTATGCACATATACACCTGGGAAACGTGGACTGCCTACGGAAGGCACGCTCAACTCTTGGAACGATTTCATCAACGCTGCCCCCGAAAAAACCTGGACCGAAAGCCACGTTGGAATGCCCAAAGGTCACAGTCTCCCAAAGCAATTACTCTACTCCCAACTCAAGAACAGGAAACTTAGTATTGGTGGACAGGAAAAGAGATTGAAAGACTTCCCCCTCGGGGGGGGGGGGTTGAGAAGGGTGGGGTACAAATATCTGAAATAAATGGGCTTAAAGCCAACCTCAAACACTGTGGCACTGAGAACTGGGAAGCCCTTGAGCGCTCTAACTGGAGGTCAGCTGTGACCAGCAGTGCTGCGGAATCCGAAGAGGCACGGATTGAGGGATAAACGTACCAAGAGGAAGGCATGTCAAGCCAACCCTGACCGTGACCGCCTTCCACCTGGAAACCAATGTCCTTACTGTGAGAGAACATGCAGGTCGAGAATAGGGCTACATCCACCTACGAACCCACTGCCAAGAGACTAGACTTGGCCTAAGAGAGAAAGAGAAGGGGATATATTAGCTTGGGGACCCGGCGGTGCCCGGGTTATTTAAAAAAGGCATTGTGTGCCAAGTTTGGTCTTGATCAGTCATTTGATGAGGGTCGCAGTGGTCTCAGGAAGTGAGTTTAAGTACTGCAAGTCCCATCATTCATGGTCCACCCTCCAAACTGCACCAGGATGTAGAGTGGGTCATGGGGGCTCTGTGTGCCAAGTTTGGTCTTGTTCAGTCATTGGATGAGGGTCGCAGCGGTCTCAGCAAGTGTGCTTAGGTACTACAAGTCCCATCATCCATGGTCCGCCCTCCAAAATGCAGCAGGATGTAGAGTGGGTCATAGGGGCTCTGTGTGCCAAGTTTGGTCTTGATTAGTCATTGGATGAGGGTCTCAGCGGTCTCAGCAAGTGTGTTTAGGTACTACAAGTCCCATCATCCATGGTCCATCCCCCTCCAAACTGCACCAGGATGTAGAGTGGGTCATGGGGGCTCTGTGCCAAGTTTGGTCTTTATCAGTCTTTGTTGTGGGCCAAAGTGGTCTGTGGGAACCAAAGGTTTTGAAAGTACTACAAATACCATCATCCGTAGTCTGTCCTCCCCCAAACCTCACCAGGACGTAAAGGGGGTCATGGGGGTTATGTGTGCCAAGTGAGGTCCAGGTCCGTCCCTCAGACCCTTATCTCTCCTCTCTCTGCCACCTCAGAATGTTAGAATGTTGAGGTCAGAGACCATATGCAAATTGTACCGCAGTGGCAACCAATCAGAAAGCTGCCACAGCCTCAGACCCTTACTTTACCCCTCTCTGCCACCTCGGAATGCTGAGGCTGGCCAATCAGAGACCATATGCAAATTGTACCGCAGTGGCAACCGATCAGGTAGGTGCCACAGCCTCAGACCCTTACTTTACTCCTCTCTGCCACCTCAGAATGTTGGAATGTTGAGGCTGGCCGATCAGAGACCATATGCAAATAATACCACAGTGGCAACCAATCAGAAAGCTGCCACATGCTCTTCTCTCCTCTCTTCATTTCCCCGAGATTACGGCATGTAGGTCAGTGACATTACGCTTGAATACTACGTATTTAATATTTCAGTGGCCCTTAAATAATGCATCCAGATCTCTGGCAGGAGGGGGTCCCGGGGGGCCTCTCTGCCCACGTAATGTGCTTCTCTCCGTAAGGATAAGGTTTGCCCTTCTTTCGAGGATCTCAGGGGACGAAAGAGGAGGCCCTGCTATGTCTTGACTCCCCTTTTCCCTCTCTTTTGCAGCAACGAAGGTTTTGGGGACAGTGAAATGGTTCAACGTAAGGAATGGCTATGGCTTCATCAACAGGTGAGGAGGACATCTTTTTTTAAGGTTGTGGGTGAACTACAACTCCCACCATGCCAGGTTAACCCCAAGAAACCCCCATCAATACTTAGTTTGTTGTATTGGGCAGGTTTGCTCTAAATATAGCATTGGTGGGGTTCAGTGTGCTCTCTGCCTGCAGGGTAAACTACAACTCCCACTATGGCGTCAGTCCCCTCAAACCCCACCAGCAGGTTGAGTTACTCATGGGGGTTCT
This sequence comes from Anolis sagrei, assembly GCF_037176765.1. Taxonomy (NCBI): domain Eukaryota; kingdom Metazoa; phylum Chordata; class Lepidosauria; order Squamata; family Anolidae; genus Anolis; species Anolis sagrei. The sequence continues at coordinate 17,335,999 of NC_090033.1, forward strand.
GTGTGCAAACTTTGGTCCAGGTCCATCATTGATGGAGGTCACAGTTTCTCTGGTTGTGGGTAAACTACAACTCCCAGAAAGGAAGTTCAGTTTGCCCCCAAACCCCTCCAATCATCAACTTTTGGCATATCAGGTCTGCATGCCAAGTTTGGTCCCGATTCATTGGTGTCTGGGCTCACAATGCTCTCTGGATGTAGGTGAACTACAACTCCCTCAAATCAACGTCAGGGGACAACCTTCACCTTTACCTGTTATTATGACGAGGACTATTTGTATTTATAATTGCTATTATTTTATTAGATAGACTAGCCGTCCCCTGCCATGCGTTGCTGTGGCCCGTGGTCATGGGGGTTCTGTGTGGGAGGTTTGGCCCAATTCTATGGTTGGTGGGGTTCAGAATGCTCTGTGATTGTAGGTGAACTACAAATCACAACAACTACAACTCCCAAATGTCAAGATTCTATTTCCCCCAAACTCCACCAGTGTTCACATTTGGGCATACTGAGTATTCGTGTAGAGTGGTCCAGATCCATCATTGTTTGAGTCCACAGTGTTCTCTGGATGTAGGTGAACTACAACTCCAAAACCAAAGGTCAATGCTCACCAAACCCTTCCAGTATTTTCTGTTGGTCATAGGAGAACTGTGTGCCAAGATTGGTCCAGTTCCATCGTTGGTGGGGTTCAGAATGCTCTTTCTTTGTAGCTGAACTATAAATCCCAAAAACTACAACTATGTATATGTACATGCATATGAGCATGTGTATATGTATATATGTCTGTGTGTATGTTTATGTGTTTGTGTATATATATGTGTGTGTGTATATATATATGTATGTTTTTTCGGGCTATATGGCCATGGTCCAGAGGCATTCTCTCCTGACGTTTCGCCTGCATCAGGAGAGAATGCCTCTGGACCATGGCCATATAGCCCGAAAAAAACCTACAACAACCCAGTGATTCCGGCCATGAAAGCCTTCGACAATATATATATGTATGTGTGTATTTGTGTGTGTTTGTGCATATATATACGAGTGTGTGTATGTGCATATGTATATGAGTGTATGTGTATATGTATATGTGGTATATTATTTGGGTTTTTAAGTCTGTTCTGCTGGGGTTTTTTGTGTGTGCATGTGTGTGTGTGTTTATGGGTGATGGACACTCATTGGACTGTTAGGTGTTTTGTGTCCAAATTTGGTGTCAATTCGTCCAGTGGTTTTTGAGTTCTGTTAATCCCACAAACGAACATTAAATTTTTATTTATATAGATTATTATTGTTATTGTTGTTATTATTATTATATTTATTATAATATATATATATATATATATATATATACACACACACACACACACACACACACGAAACTTACATGCCGCTCTTCTCACCCTGAAGGGGACTCAGTGGCTTACAAGACATATATACGTACAATATAGTATATTATTAGCATAGCAAAATATCAGTATTATATATTACTATATTCTACTGTACCATTGTATTGTAATAATTATATTGTAAAAACTGGTGACAATGGCAAAGTTGGTTGTTTGAGACCCCATGAACCTCAAATCCCCTTATTTTAAGGGGACTTAAGAGAGACTTTGCTCGGGACTACACCAAGAGCTCTGCATCAGTTTGGCTTCCTTCTGGCTGCATTATCTGCGGGAAAGAGGGGGATCCAAGGCCGCCTCGTGGCTCCCTTTCCGCTCAAATCCCGCCCCACGCTTGCAGGAAAGGAAATCTGACACTCCCAGGCCTCCCTCTGTATTTTTAGCAGCACAAGAAAGTCCTGGGACTTGCCTTCCGTGCTCGCTGGGGAATGCCCCTCGGTTGTATCATTGTCTTCTCCCCTTGTTTTGCAGGAATGACACCAAGGAAGATGTGTTTGTCCACCAGGTAAGGCCCCTTCTCTGGGCAACCAGATGAGAGCCCCATGAAATACTCCTCAGACTGTTGTCACCAATTCAAAATCTGAAATAATGCAATTATTATTATTAATTGCTATTATTATTGCTATTATTATTATTATTATTATTATTATTATTATTATTATTATTATGTAAAGCCCCCTCTCTTTGCAACCAGATGAGAGAGAGTCCCAGAAAAGTGTTCCTCCTCCTCAGACTGTTATCACCAAGCCAAAATCTGAAATAATGCAATTATTATTAATAATAATAATAATTGCTTTTTTTTTATTATTATTATTATTATTATTATTATTATTATTATTTTGTAAGGCCTCTCCTCTATGCAACCAGATGGGAGAGAGTCCTAGGAAAGTGTTCCTCCTCCTCAGACTGTTGTCACCAAGTCAAAATCTGAAATAATGCTACTATTATTATTATTATTTGCTATTATTATTATTATTTAAAGCCCCTTCTCTATGCAACCAGATGGGAGAGAGTCCCAGGAAATTGTTCCTCCTCCTCAGATTGTTATCACCAAGTCTTTATCAATTTTTAAACTTATTTATGTAACACAATGCTTTTGACACAAAATAAATAAATCAAGTCGAACTCTGAAAGAATGCATTTATAATAATTATTTATTTTAATCCTATTATTATTATTATTATTATGTAAGGCCCCTTCTCTATGCAACCAGATGAGTGATAGTCCCAGGAAAGTGTTCCTCCTCCTCCTCAGACTGTTATCACCAAGTCAAAATCTGAAATAGTGCATTTATTATTAATAATAATAATAATAATTGCTATTATTATTATGTAAAGCCCCTTCTCTATGCAACCAGATGGGAGAGAGTCCCACGAAAGTGTTCCTCCTCCTCCGACAGTTATCACGAAGTCTTTATTATATTTTAAAGTTATTTATTAAGCAGTGCTTTTGACACGAAATAAATAAATCACCAAGCATTTGCTATTATTATTAATATTATTATTATGTAAGGACCCCTATGCAACCAGATGAGTGATAGCCCCATGAAACTGCTCCTCCTCAGACTATCACCATGTCAAAACCTGAAATAATGCATTTATTATTAATAATAATACTATTAATTATTGCTGTTATTATTATACAAAGCCCCTTCTTTATGCAAGCAGATAAGAGAGGGTCCCAGGAAAGTGTTCCTCCTCCTCGGACTGTTATCACCAAGCCAAAATCTGAAATAATGCATTATTACTATTATTATTAATAATAATTGTTATTATTGCTATTATTATTGTGTAAAGCCCCTTCTCTATGCAACCAGATAGGAGAGAGTCCCAGGAAAGTGTTCCTCCTCCTCAGACTGTTATCACCAAGTTTTAAACTTATTTATGTAACACAATGCTTTTGACACAAAATAAATAAATCAAGTCAAACTCTGAAAGAATGCATTTATAATTATTTATTTTAATCCTATTGTTATTATTATTATGTAAGGCCCCTTCTCTATGCAACCAGATGAGTGATAGTCCCATGAAACAGCTATTTTTCATGGGACTCTGATTATTATAAATTCTCTTGTTGCTCTTCAGAGTCTAAACCTGAGTCTAAATCTGAAATAATGTATTTTTATTATTATTATTATTACTACTACTACTATCCTTATATCTCAACTTTTCCTCTGCAGAGTGCTACAACTGAATTTAAATTTGAAATAATTTATTATTCTATGATGATGATGATTAAATCTCAGCCTGTTATAACCCGAGTCTCCATCCGAGTTAATAGGCTGAGAATATAATAATAACTATAATAATAGTTGTAATAATTAAAACTATTAGTTGTAATAATAATAATTTTATTATGCTATTATTAAATCCCAATTTATTATTGATATTTACACCTCGCTTTATCTCACCCAAAGGGGACTCAAAGTTCTTCCTCCGACTGCTATTACTGGATTTTAATCTGAAATAATCTATTATTATTATTATTATTATTATATCTTAACTGTTCCTCCTCAGACTGTTATTACTGGATCTTAATCTGAAATTATTACTACTATTATTATTATATCTCAACTGTTCCCCCTCAGATTGCTATTACTGGATCTTAATCTGAATTATTATTATTATTATTATTATTATTATTATTATTATTATCTCAACTGTTCCCCCTCAGACTGCTATTACTGGATCTTACTATGAAATAATAATAATAATAATTATTATTATTATTATTATTATTATTATTATTATATTTCAACTGTTCCTCTTCAGACTGCTATAACTGAATCTAAATCTGAAATAATCTATTATTATTATTATTACTATTATTATATCTCAACTGCTCCTCCTCAGACTGCTATTACTGGATCTTAATCTGAATTATTATTATTATTATTATTATTATCTCAACTGCTCCTCCTCAGACTATTACTGGATCTTAATCTGAAATAATAATAATAATAATAATAATAATAATAATAATCTCAACTCTCTTCTGTGATGATGCTAGAACCCGAGTCTCCAATCCAAATCGTAAAATAGTAGGACTAGTGGTAATAATAAATAATAATAATGAAGCCTGCTTCCTTGGCAGACCGCTATCAAGAAGAACAACCCCCGGAAGTACCTCCGCAGCGTTGGGGATGGCGAGACTGTGGAGTTTGATGTGGTTGAAGGAGAGAAGGTGAGTCGGGGGGCGGCCTTGTTTACGATGGGGGTCCCGGGTTGTGGCGAGGGCGGGGTCTCACAGTGTCTTCCTTTCTCCTTCTCCGGCTTTAGGGGGCGGAGGCGGCCAACGTGACAGGCCCGGGGGGCGTCCCGGTGCAAGGCAGCAAGTACGCGGCGGACCGCAACCAGTACCGGCGGTACCCGCGGCGCCGGGGGCCCCCCCGCAACTACCAGCAGGGCTACCAGGGCAGCGAGAGCGGCGAGAAGAGCGAGGGGCCCGAGAGTCTTCCCGAAGGGCAGGCCCAGCAGCGCCGGCCCTTCCGCCGCAGGAGATACCCCCCCTACTACATGCGCAGGCCCTACGGGCGCCGGCCCCAATACTCCAGCGGAGGGGCCGCCGGGCAGGGGGAGATCCCCGAGGTGAGCCAGGGGCAGGGGAGGGCCGAGGGCACCCAGACCAGCCCGAGAGAGGGGATGGGTCTGTCATAGTATCCCAGAGATGCCATTCCTGTCAATGGCATGGCGACGATCTCAACACACACAAGACACTGAAACACATCTTCTTGTTTAAAAACTCAAAACTTATTTAACACAAAACTAAAATAGTATTTAGACTAGAAACTAAGCAGAACAAGAAACATATAGAGTGGCTACATGGCTCGGCTTTTCTTTGTAATCTAGAATCAGGCACCTCCTTACATTCCATAGTGACGTGATGACGACTTATGACACAACACAGCGTACAACACTTTCCGCACTGAGATTTACGACTCCTCCTTCATGATACAGTTAACCCTTTCCACACAGGAATTACATCTCTGGCACATTGCATTACAAAGCATCACATTTCTAAGCACATAAAAAACTAACTTTGAAAACTACAATGCACATACATATTCTTAACAGACCCCAGAGGGCATCCAGACCAGCTCAAGATAGAAGGGAGAGAGGGGGTGGGTCTGTCATTGAATCCTAGAGATGGAAGGGGACCCCAGAGGGCATCCAGACCAGCCCCTCTCATAGATAGATGAGAGAGATAGTGGATTCAATGTGAATTGTTTTAAAGTTCAGATTTTATGTCATTATATATATTTTTGTTTATGTTTTACTTTAGTCTGTTGGGTTGTAAATGTTTTTATATGTGGGGTTATGATGTTGGCATTATTGAATGCTTTCTGCTGTATGTTGGAATCCGGCCTGAGTTCTTGGGAGATAGGGTGGGATATAAATCAAGTTCTGTTGTTATTGAGGCACATTCCCACACAAACCACACAAAATATTATTATTATTGTTATTATTATTATTATTATTATTATTATTGAGGCGCATTCCCACACAGGCCCCACAAAATATTATTATTGTTATTATTACTATTATTGAGACACATTCCCACACAGACCACACAAATTATTATTATTATTATTATTATTATTATTGAGGCGCATTCCCACACAGGCCCCACAAAATATTATTATGATTGTTATTATTATTATTATTGAGACACATTCCCACACAGACCACACAAATTATTATTATTATTATTATTATTATTATTGAGACACATTCCCACACAGACCACACAAATAATAATAATAATAATAATTATTATTATTATTACTACTATTATTATTATTATTATTATTATTATTATTATTATTATTATGGGTCTGTCATACAATCCCCAAGTTGGAAGGGAGCCCCAGAAGGCACCCAGCCCCACCCTTCTATTGACAGCCATAGATAAAATGGATAGAGAGGGGGGGAGGTGATTGGGCTAGCATATCACCCTTTAGTTGGGAGGGGACCCCAGAGGGCATCCAGCCCAGCCCCCGCCTGTGAAGGATAGATAGATACATAGATAGAATGGAGAGAGGGAGATTGAGGTGATGGGTCTGTCGTACAGTCCTTGAGCTGGAAGAGGACCCCAGAAGGCATCCAGACCAGCCCCCTCCTGACAGCTGTAGAGAAATAGATAGAACGGAGAGAGAGAGAGGTGATGGATCTATCATAGAATCCTATTGGAAGGGGTCCACCAAAGGGCATCCAGCCCAGCTTCCTCCTGACAGCCATAGATAGATAGAATGCATAGAACAGAGAGAGAGAGATGGATAGGTAGGTAGGTAGATAGATACATGGATGGATGGATGGACGGACGGACGGATAGAGGGAGGGATGGAAGGATGGCTGGCTGGGTGGGTAGGTAGGTAGGTAGATAGATAGATAGGGATGGATGGAAGGCTAGATGGAGAGATAGAGGGATGGATGGAAAGAGAGAGATAGATAGACAGACAGATGGAAAGAGATGGATGGATAGATAGACAGATAGATAGATGGGTGGATAGATAGATGGATGGATGGATGGATGGATGGAAAGATAGATGGATAGATGGAAAGAGAGAGATAGATAGAAAGACAGATAGCTGGAAAGATGGATGGATAGACGGATGGATGGATAGATAGATAGATAGTACATAGAGATAGAGGTGATGGGTCTGTCATACAATCCTCAAGTTGAAAGAGGGCCTCAGAGGTCATCCAGCCATAGATAGATAGATAGATAGATAGAATGGTGAGAAAGATGATAGTGTGTCCCTAGAACTGCATTGGCCTTTTTTGCTGCAGCATCGCCCTCTTGTCTCACGTTCATGGTCCACTAAGACTCCCAGATCCCTTTCAGTGGGTTATATATATATACCGGCTTCCTCAAAGACTGTATTCCTAGCACGGCCTTGGCCTTTTCCTTCCAGGGAGCCGACAGCCAGGGGTCCGGAGAGCAGGGCCGCCCCGTCCGGCAGAACATGTACCGGGGCTACCGGCCGCGCTACCGCAGGTGAGACCCCCTCCCCCCCCTTTATGCAAGATGGGCCTCTTCCTCTGGAGGGGCTCCTCTTGAAAGCCCGCCCCCCTTTCCTTGTCTCCCCTTCCGCAGGGGCCCCCCACGCCAGCGCCAGCCCCGCGAGGAAGGCACCAACGAGGAGGACAAGGAGAACCAGGGGGAGGAGGCCGGGCCGGGCCAGCAGACCCCGCAGCGCCGCTACCGCCGCAACTTCAACTACCGGCGCAGACGCCCTGATAACCCCCGGCCCCAGGAAGGCGGGAAGGAGGCCAAGGCCGGCGGAGGAGGCGGCGGAGGGGAGCCCGGAGGGGCCGGAGCGGCGTCCGGAGGAGGAGGAGGCGGAGGAGGAGGGGCCGGCAGCGGGGAGAGCAGCTCCGCTCCCGAGGCCGAGCAGCAGGGCGGGGGCGCCGAGTAGCAGGGGTCCAGAACAGCCCCACACAGATGCCGGGTGAGCACCGCCCCCCCCCCACCCCTCCCTTTAGGCATTGGGGGAGTTCAAGACCATTTCTATGCCGTCCTTCTCACCCCGAAGGGCACTCAGAGCAGCTTACAAGATATATAAACATACAATATATTGTATTATTAGCATAGTATCATATCCTTAATATATATTACTATATTGTACTATACCATTATATTATATATAAAATAAAATATATAATTATTATTATTAGTAGTACTGTATTATCAGCATAACACTGGTTGGTGGTTTGAGCATAACACTGGAGACAAGATGTAGCTATCTTCCTGGGCCCCTCTCTCTTCCCTCTGGTTAATATAAAATATTTAATTATAATATCATATTATTATTAGTGGTATTCTATTACATTAAAATATTATAAATACATTTATATACAATATATTATATTATTAGCATAACACAGGAGACAAGATGGAGCTGTCTTCCTGGGCCCCTCTCTCTTCCCTCTGGTTAATATAAAATATATAATAATAATATCATATTATTATTAGTGGTATTGTATTACATTAAAATATAAATACAATATATTATATTATTAGCATAATAACACAGGAGACAAGATGGAACTGTCTTCCTGGGCCCCTCTCTCTTCACTCTGGTTAATATAAAATACATAATTATAATATCATATTATTATTAGTGGTATTGTATTACACTAAAATATTATAAATATATTTATATACAATATATATTATTAGCATAACACAGGGGACAAGATGGAACTGTCTTCCTGGGCCCCTCTCTCTTCCCTCTAGTTAATATAAAAATTTAATTATAATATATTATTATTAGTGGTATTGTATTATATTAAAATATTACAAATATATTTATATACAATATATTATATTATTAGCATAATAACACAGGAGACAAGATGGAACTGTCTTTCTGGGCCCCTCTCTCTTCACTCTGGTTAATATAAAATATATAATTATAATATCATATTAGTAGTAGTAGTATTATATTGTATTACATTATAATATTATAAATATATGCATATACAATATATTAGCACAACACAAGAGACACGATGGAACTGTCTTCCTGGGCCCCTCTCTCTTCACTCTGGTCTCAGAGCTTTAGACTCTTCAGGCCACTCATTAGGCCCTTTCAACCCCTTTAGATCCCTCTTTAGGGCCCCCCTAATAGACTCCCCCAACCGCCCTCTCCCCCGGTGGCGCGGCGGGTTAAACCGTTGAGCTGCTGAACTTGCTGACCAAAAGGTTGGTGGTTTGAGTTCGGGAAGCAGGGTGAGCTCCCACTGTCAGCCCCAGCTTCTGCCAGCCTAGCAGTTCAAAAACATGACCTTGGAGGTGTCTGTGGACAACGCCAGCTCTTTGGCTTAGAAAAGGAGATGAGCACCAACCCCAGAGTCAGACACGACTAGACTTAACGTCAAGGGGAAACCTTTACCTCTAGACTCCCTTTGGAACTCCCTCTAGGCTTCAGGCAAACGTTGGCCCCTCCCTCCAGGCATTTTGGACTTCCACAATTCCTAGCAACCCTTTAGGCTTTCCCTTTAGACTCCCAAGTTGGAAAGGGTCCCTAAAGGCCATCCAGTCCAGCCTCAGTCTCTCGCCCAGTGAAAACACCATCTGATCCCTCCCGACAGATGGCCATCCAACATACATATTAGCAGCTTATAAGGCTCAAGGCAATGATTCAGAACATATTTAATATTGTTACTAGCCGTCCCCTGCCACATGTTGCTGTGGCCCAGTCTGTATATATGTGGATATATCTGTGTATATGTGTGTTTGCGTGTACATATATGTGGATGTATATATGTGTGTGCAGATATGAGTGTATATTTGTTTATATGTGTATGTATATTGTGTATATGTGTGTGCTTGTCTATTTGCATATTTGTGTGTATGTATATGTGTATTTGTGTGCATGTGTATATGTGTGTACATTTGTGTCTATTAATGTGTATATGTGTGTGTTGTATGTTATATTTGTGTGCATGTGTATATTTGTGTCGATTAATGTGTGTATGTATATGTATGTGTTTATGTATATATGGTGTATTTTGGGGGGTTTTAAGTTCATTCTGCTGGTTTGTGTGTGTGTGTGGGTTTTTTTTTTTTTTTTGGTTTTTTTAGGGGTGATAAACACTCATTGGACCGTTGCGTGTATTGTGTCAAAATTTTGTGTCAATTCGTCCAGTAGTTTTTGAGTTATGTTAATCCCACAAACGAACGTTATATTTTTATTTATATAGATAATAAATATTACTTCGATATATCGAAGTATCTCCACAGCAACCTGATACTTGGTTGGACTGTTCTCTGGCTCTAAGTATGTCTATATACACACTTGGAGGCGTTTTAAGTATATATATATGTGTGTGTGTGTGTATAAATATATATTCCCATCGTGGTCAACTGTGAATTGCACGTATGGTAGTTTCCAATGGGGAATGCTCACTTTGCTTTTTCCTTCTTTCCAGTTTTAGTCATCAAAGAAGCGAGAAATCCGGCTTTTTTTATCAGAAGCGAATCCGACAAATAAAACAAAAAGAGGAAAATTCCAGCAATAATAAGAAATAAACGAACGGGAGGCGATTGGAACGGAAGAAGACCTTAAGTGCTTGCTTTTTGCTGTTGACCAGATTGAAAACTCGAACTCTCTGCATTGTCTCTATCTATGCAGCATGGGATTTTTATTATTATTATTATTATTTTTCGTATCTCCGGCCGCGGCCGCTCCCTTTGGTGGAGCCGCCACGACATGTTTTTTAATGGATACACAAGAAAAACTCAAAGGCCTGTTTTTTCTCAATACACACCTTTCAAGGTTTTTAAATTGTTTCATATATATATATATCTGGTCAGAAAAGTTGGGAATTTTTAAGAAACCTCATTTTTAATTTGTATGAAACGTACAACCTGATTTTTTCAAGTCAAACTGCAAGCATCTCTTAATAAAGGTCTTAAGAATTGCCTGGCGTGGTGTACTTGCCCTTCTTCTGGTTTTATTTCTTTGTGTTTTCATTTTTAGTATTTCATTATTTTATGTGTATTATACTTCTTATTTAAATATATATATATTTACTTTTTATAGTATATATTTTGCATAATATTTTAATTATTTTATTTTGTTTATGGTAATGATTTTATTATATATTTAAGTACTATATATATAGTACTTAAATATATAATACTAGCTTTACCGGCCATGCGTTGCTGTGGCCAACCTTCTCTCCCTCTTTCTCTCCTTCCTTCATTTCCTTTTCTTCTTTCCTTTCTTCCTTCTCTACCTGTTTACTTCCTTCCTTAGCTTTTTGCTCCCATCCTTCCTTCTCTTTATTTCTCTCCTTCTTTCTCTTCTTCCTTTGCTCCGTCTTTCCTCCCTTCCCTTTTTTCTTTCCTTCTTCTCTTCCTCTTTCCTTCCTCCTCCCTTTTTATTTTCCTTCCTCTTTCTCTCCTTTCTTCCCTCTCTATCTCTTTCCTTCCTTCCTTCCAGACTTCCTTTTCTTTCTTTCTTTTCTTCTCTCCCTTTCTCTTCTTCCTTTGTTTTTCCTCTCTTCCCCTTCCCAAATTCCCCTTCCTTCCTTTTGACACCTTCCCTTCCCCTTCTTCTTTTTTTCTATCTTTCTTTCCTTTCCTCCTTCCTTCCTTTCTCCCTTCTTTCCCATCCTCCTTATCTCCCTTTCTTCTTTCTTCCTTTCTTCTTTCATATACCTTCTCAACTTCTCCTTCCTTCCTTCATACACCTTCCCTCCCTCCCTTCCTTTCTGTTCTTTCCCATCCTCCTTCTCTCCCTTTCTTCTTTCTTTCCTTCCTTTCTTCTTTCATATACCTTCTCAACTTCTCCTTCCTTACTTCCTTCATACACCATCCCTTCCCTCCTTTCTTCTTCCTTCCTTCCTTTCTCCCTTCTTTCCCATCCTCCTTCTCTTCCTTTCTTCTTTCATATACCTTCTCAACTTCTTCCTTCCTTCCTTCCTTCCTACCTACACCTTCCCTTCCCACTTTTCTTCTTTCTTTCCTTCCTTCCTTGCTATTTACACCCCTTCCCCTCATTTCCGTCCTTCCTTCCCTCTCCCGCTTCCTTCCCTCCTTCCCCTTCCTCACCGATGGCGGAGCCAGACGGCAGTGTGCAGGGGCGGCCTGGGCCGGGCGTTGGGGTGGCCGATGGGCTGTCCTCGGTCCCGGCCGGGCCAGGAAGGCGCACAGGGGGGGCCTCCCGGGCAGCCTCTGCAGGCCGTGCAGCATCCTGGCCCCCAGCGAGCACAGCCGGCTGAGCTCCAACTCCCAGGCCGGGGCTTCAGCGTCAGCGGGTAGGCCGCGTTCTAGAACTACAGTTCCCAGAGTGCATTGCGTGTGTACTTCCTCCCCTGGGCACTGCACATTCTCAGTTGGTTTTTGTAATTGTGAGTTTGTTGAAATGTTGTTTGGAATTTTGATGAGTGTTGTGCATACCTTGTGGGTCTATATGGTACTTCAGTATATAATATTTTATTTTAATTTTGTTTTTACTATATATATATATATATGGTACTTAAATATATTTTAATTATATTTAACACTTTATTATGTTATTATATCATTACATATTTAATACTTATTTTAGTATGTATTTTTAGCTTTTATAGTATATACTTTGTATATTTTATTTTAATTATTTTATTTATGTTAATTATTTTATTATATATTTAAGTACTCTCTATATATATGGTACTTAAATATATAATAATTTATTTTAATTTTATTTGTTTTTCCTATATATATATGGTACTTAAATATATTTTAATTATATTTAACACTTAGTTTTATTATTTTATTCTACATATTTAATACTTATTTTAATCATTTTATTCTAATCATTTTTAAATTCTATTTAATTATTTTTATAATATTTATATTCCCTTATTATTGTTTAATGATTATATTTAACTGATTTTTATTTATTCTTGTATTTAATACTTATTTTTCTATATATTTATACTCTATTATATTAGCTTGGCAAACCGGCGTATTTGAAAGGGGCATTTGTCGGCCGGGTTCAATGCTCTCTGGATAAGGGTGAACTACAATTCCCAGGGCAATTTCCCCAGCCCTCTTCAATTATGTTGAGTTGCTGATCAATTCCTCTCTGTTTGCCGATCAATTCCTCTCTGTTTGCTGATCAATTCCTCTCTTTCCTCATCATAGGAAAGGTTTAAAGGGCGGGGGTCATGCAAATTCCACCCCAATGGAGAGTCAGGAACACTGGGATGTCTGTGGTGGAGCTGAAACAGAAAATGTTATGGAAGCCTTCCCTTGCAGAGATGGTGGCGGGGTATAAGAATAAAAGTTTTGCCTAGTTTCCAACAGACCTTGCAACCTCTGAGGATACCTTCCATAGATGCGGGCAAAACGTCAGGAGAGAATGCTTCTCGGACATGGACAGACAGCCCGAAAAAACCTACAACAACCCGGTGAAAGCCTTTGACAACACAAAAATAAAATTATTATTTAGAATATTATTATTATTAATTTATATAAATAAATTACACCAGGTCCTTGATATGGAGTACTTCCTCATTCTTCTGTACGCTGCTGGAAGGTTTTTATGGTGTCGTAAATTAATTAAATTAGCCTCCCCCATAAAGCGGTACCAAAATTTCCTACTTGACAGATGTAACTGTCTTTTGGGCTACATAGCAAGCTAGACTACTTATTGTTGGGAGCTCACTCCAACCTGGGCAGGCTTCAAACTCATGAGCTCTCGGTCAGTAGTGTTTAGCTGGCTGCTAACTCCTGACGATAACTATCTACTAACTAGCTATGCCACAGCCCAGCCCATAATGATACTATAATAATAATTAATCTATATGTATTTTAACTCATTATTGTATGATGTTTTTAGACTTGGCACTGAATGCTTGCTCAGATCGGGATATAAAAAGTTTTAAATAAATAAAATAATAATATATGTACAATAATACATTATAATAATATAGTAATACTAATGTATTAAATATAATAACTATGGACAATATAGAATAATATATAAGGATATACAGCTTTATTGTGGCATTTCATGTTGTAATGTTTTGGATTGTGAGGCACTTTGAGTCCCTGTATAGAGACATAAAGCAGGATAGAAATAAATAAAAAAGTTTATTATGAATTATTTCCGGCTGCATAGGTCAACAGCAAGCTAGACTATTAACAGTTGGGAGCTCACTTCGACCTGGGCTGGCTTCCCAGTCAGTGATTTAATGCATCTGACTACTAACTAGCTGTGCCACAGCCCAGTCCATAATATTGATAATAATATTATACTATAATAATACAATATAACAATAATAATAAACCTTTATTTATACCCCACTACCACCTCCTGCAGGACTCGGTGCGGCTTACAAGAGGCTGAGCCCAAATACATCATAAAAACATAACAGCAGTACAACAATTAACTCATAACAAAGCAAAACAATACAATAATGACACGACGCATTTAAAAACCTGTGACAGGGCCAAATGGAAGAATTAAAATTTAAAAATGCTGGGCACGTCCACGGGAAATAGGATGGATATTTTAGGGATAGGTGGGCGTGCAGACAATTCTAAATCTCTCGTAAAGTGCATTTGGGACATATTGCTTGGGATTCCTTATTCTGGGAAGGCACTCTGGAACATCCACGTTTTCAAGCTCTTAAAGACTGCCAACGTTGGGGCCTGCCTGATGTCCTTGGGGAAGGAGTTCCAGAGTCGTGGGGCCACCACCGAGAAGGCCCTGTCCCTCGTTGCCATCAATCGCGCTTGTGATGCAGGTGGGATCGTGAGCAGGGCCTCTCCAGATGAACAAAGAGATCGTGTGGGTTCATATACAGAAATGCGGTCACGTAGGTAGGTGGGTGCCAAACCATTCAGGGCTTTGTAGGTAAGCACCTGCACCTTGAATTGGGCCCGGAAAATGAATGGCAGCCTTAAAGGAGGGTTGACCGCTCCCTGTAAGGAGCACCAGTTAACAACCTGGCCGCCACCCGTTGAACCAACTGAAATTTCTGGGCCATTTTCAAGGGCAGTCCCACGTAGAGCGCATTACAGTAGTCCAATCTGGAGGTGACCAAGGCATGGACCACCCTGGCCAGATCCGCCTTTGCGAGGTATGGTCACAGTTGGCGTACGAGTCAGGCGTTGGAGGGCCACCGACAACGCCTGAGCCTCAAGCGTAAGCGATGAATCCAAGAGGACTCCCAAACTGCAGACCTGTGACTTCAGGGGGAGTGTAACCCCGTCCAACACAGGTTGCCACCCTATACCGCCATCCGGTTTATGATTGACCAGGAGGACCTCTGTCTTGTTGGGATTGATCTTCAGCTTGTTTGTCCTCATCCAGATAGACACAGCGGCCAGGCACTCGTCCAGCACCCGAGAGGCCTCCTTGGAATTAGGTGGAAATGAGTAGTAGAGTTGTGTATCATCTGTGTAGAGATGGCACCCAACTCCAAAACTTGGGACGACCTTTCCCAGCGGTTTCATGTAGATGTTAAAAAGCATGGGAGACAGAATGGAGCCTTGCGGGACCCCACAGGTCAAGGGCCAGGGGTCCAAGCAGGCGTCTCCCAGCTTCACCATCTGGGATCGACCCTCCAGGAAGGACTGGAGCCACGATAAAACCGTGTCCCCGAGACCCATCCGGGAGAATCGTCCCAGAAGAATACCATTATTTATTTATCGAGTCATCAACAGCCAGTCAATTATATTACATTTCTAACAGAACAAAGCAAACAGACAAAATACAAAAATACAAAATATAGAGTACAAATTTTGCAAACTTGGTAGCTGATTAGATGTCCTTTGACCAGTATCTGGCCCCTTGGAGTGCCTCTGGTGTTGCCGCAAGGAGGTCCTCCCTTGTGCATGTGGTAGGGCTCAGGTTGCATTGCAGCAGGTGGTCAGTGGTTTGCTCTTCTCCACACTCGCATGTCATGGACTCCACTTTGTGGCCCATTTCTTGAGGTTGGCTCTGCATCTCGTGGTGCCAGAGCGCAGTTTGTTCAGCGCCTTCCAAGTCGCCCAGTCCTCTGTGTGCCCAGGGGGGAGTCTCTCATCTGGTATCACCCACAGATTGAGATGCTGGGTTTGAGCCTGCCACTTTTGAACTCTCGCTTGCTGAGGTGTTCCAGCGAGTGTCTCTGTAGATCTTAGAAAACTATTTCTTGATTTAAGTCGTTGACGTGCTGGCTGATACCCAAACAGGGGATGAGCTGGAGATGTCTCTGCCTTGGTCCTTTCACTATTGGCTGCTACTTCCCGGCAGATGTCACGTGGTGCAATTACCGGCTAAGCAGTGTAATTTCTCCAGTGGTGTAGGGCGCAGGCACCCCGTGATAATGCGGCATGTCTCATTAAGAGCCACATCCACTGTTTTAGTGTGGTGAGGTGTGTTCCACACTGGGCATGCGTACTCAGCAGCAGATGTCTTCACTGTATCTGGTTGTGATCCCCAGGTTGTGCCAGTCAGCTTTCGTATGATATTGTTTCTAGCGCCCACTTTTTGCTTGATGTTCAGGCAGTGCTTCTTGTAGGTCAGAGAACGGTCCAGAGTGACTCCCAGAAGGATACCATGATCGATGGTATTGAAAGCTGCTGAGATGTCCAAGAGAACCAACAAGGTCACAGTGAAGACATCTGCTGCTGAGTACGCATGCCCAGTGTGGAACACATCTCACCACACTAAAACAGTGGATGTGGCTCTTAATGAGACATGCTGCATTATCACGGGGTGCCTGCGCCCTGTCTGGTTCCCTGCGGAGATCATCCACCAAGGCGACCAAAGCCATCTCGGTACCGTGACCAGGCCTGAAGCCTGACTATGAGTGATCCAGGTAGTTGATGTCATCCAGAAAGCCCTGGAGCTGGGAGGCGACCACCCGCTCCAGCACCTTGCCCAAAAAAGGGAGGTTGGAGATTGGTCTGTAGTTGCTCAGCACCGTGGAGTCAAGGGAGACCTTTTTGAGGAGTTATATTTATATTTTTAATGTACCAAACATACCAAGTTTGTATGAAAATGTGACTATTTCCTGTGCTGGTCAATGACTGAAATAAATGATTTGATTTGAGTGATCAAACCACCACCTGTTTTAATCGCGATGGAAAAGTCCCCTGCTCCAACGATGCATTAATGTATTGTCGAAGGCTTTCATGGCTGGAATCACTCAGTTCTTGTGGGTCTTTTCGGGCTATATGGCCATGTTCTAGAGGCATTTCTCCTGACGTTTCGCCTGCATCTATGGCAAGCATCCTCAGAGGTGGTCTGCTGGAAATGGGAAAAGAGGGGTTTATATATCTGTGGAATGACCAGGGTGAGACAAAAGGCTTTTGTAAGTTGGGCTAGGTGTGAATCTTTCAACTGACCACCTTGATTAGCATACAATGGGCTGACTGTGCCTGGAGCAAACTCTTCTTGAAAGGTGATTAGATGTCCCTGCCTGTTTTTCTCTCTGCTGTTTTTGCTGTTGCAATTTTAGAATTTTTTAATACCGGTAGCCAGATGTGAAATGAACATGAAAATGAACAAAATCTGGTTACCAGTATTAAAAAACCCACAAACCAACCAACCAACCCATCCCTGGCCGATATAATATAATTACGAGGGATAATGTATAATAATGATAGAAATAAAAAAGATTATTATTAATTATTTCAGGCTGCATAGGTCAACAGCCAGCTAGACTAATAATGTTCGGGAGCTCACTCCGACCGGGGCTGGCTTCGAACTGTTGACTTCTCGTTCAGTCACAGTGACTACTAACTAACTGCGTCTAGTCTACTAACTACCTAGTCTACTAACTAGTTGTTATCTATTTAGAGAGAGAAAGTATACATAATAAAGACTAGGCCCAAACCCTTCCTCTCAGCGGCACTTACAAGGTTTGGCCGGCGGCCATCTTGAACGCGAGGCCGCTCTAGCAATCCGTCTCTGTGTCGGAAGCCCCTTCCTTCCGCCTCGGGGCCGGAAGCAGGAAGTGTTCCAACGCGCATGCGCGGTTAGTCAGTCAGGCCGGCGGGCGGGCAGGAGGACATGTCTCGGAAGCAGCAGCAGCAGCAGGCGGCGGCGGCGGCCAAGCGGAGGGCCCTGGCGCAGGCCCGAGAGAGGAAGAACCGGCCCCCGGGAGGAGAAGGAGAAGGAGGCCTGGCCGCCCAGCTGCGCGCCCTCGGGCTCCGCCTCCGGGAAGTGCCGGGAGACGGGTGAGAGAGACGGCCACGCCCCCTGCCCCGGCCACGCCCACAACACCTGAAGCCACGCCCACATCTAAATTATATTCAGTGTAGACCACGCCCCTTTCCGCTTAACCACGACCATTGCCGTTGAGCATGCCACGCCCCCACTGCTTTAAACACGCCCACAGCCAGAGCTGTTAATATATATCTACCGAGGAAGCCACGCCCACCTCAGCCCTAGCCACGCCCACGGCTTGCTATCGGCCGAGTAAGCCACGCCCCGTCCGCTGTAGCCACGCCCGCTGCCATTGCCTTGTATCCAACGTAGGGCCACGCCCCGTTTGCTTTCGCCACGCCTCTCCGTCCTAGCCACGCCCACCTCTGCGGCTCTATAGATCAGTAAGCCTGCCCCTCCGCCTTAGACACGCCCACGGTGAGAGCTAAGTCGCTACTAAGTCGGGGCTATGGCCGTGGGCGTGTCCAAGTGGGGCGGGGCGTGGCTAAAGCGAAGAGGGTGGGCTTACTAAGACTATATGGGCGTGGCTAAGGCCGATGAGGCGTGGCTTCCTCAGTACATGCACTGCTATGGGGTGGGCGTGTCTAAGGAAGGTGGGCCGGTCTTACTGCAATGGGCGTGGCTTCCTCAGTAATACAAATATCTGGGAGGGGGCGTGGCCAAGGAAAAGAGGGCGGGCTTGCTGAGTCAATAGTGCCGCGTCGGTGGGCGTGGCCAAGGCAGAGCTAAGGAACCCACGCCCCCTCCGCCTTAGACACGCCCACCCCATAAGCAGTCTATGTACTGAGGAAGCCACGCCCCCTCCATAGACACGCCCACGGCCTGAGCTGTTCTATTGAGGAAGCCACGCCCCCTCAGCCTTAGCCACGCCCGCAGCTGCTGCTCTATCGTCTCAGTAAGCACTCTGAGAGCGAGGAAGCCACGCCCCGCCTTATACCCGCCTACTGCGGTACGCCCCGCCCACGGCCTCCTTAGCCACGCCCACTGCTTTATATATGCCGCGTAAGCCACGCCCCCGGACAGAGCTGTGTCTCTACAATGGAAAACACGCCCCTCCTTTGCCGTAGCCACGCCCCGTTCCACTTAGCCAGGCCCATGGCCGTATTTGTCTACTTATTGAGAAAGCCACGCCCCGTCCGCTCTGGCCACGCCCACTGCCATTGCCGTTCATCCAGTGTGGGGCCACGCCCCCGTTTGCCTTCGCCCCGCCTCTCCGTCTTAAGCCTCGCTCTATTGCGGAAGCCACGCCCAACCTCTGCCTTGGCCACGCCCACCGACGCGGCACTATTGACTCAGCAAGCCCGCCCTCTTTTCCTTGGCCACGCCCCCTCCCATATATTTGTATTACTGAGGAAGCCACGCCCATTGCAGTAAGACCGGCCCACCTTCCTTAGACACGCCCACCCCATAGCAGTGCATGTTCTGAGGAAGCCACGCCCTCACCGCCCTTAGCCACGCCCATAGCTGCTGTATACTCTTAGTAAGCCCACCCTCTTCGCCTTAGCCACGCCCCGTCCGTCTTGGACACACCCACTGCCGTAGCCGTGCCTCTACTGAGGAAGCCACGCCCCCTCCGTTCCAGCCCTGCCGGTTCTGACCACGCCCACCCTGCCCACGGCCATTGCTGTGTTTTTACTGAAGAAGCCACGCCCCCCGGCTTGGCCACGCCTCCTTTTGAGGCTCTATTTATAATATGCTCATTAAACCCGCCCTCTCCGCCGTAGCCACGCCCACGTCCACTGAGGAAGCCGCGCCCCCTCCGGTTTGGCCACGCCCACCGCTGCGGCTGTTTATAATACTGAGAAAGCCCGGCCCACTCGGCTGTAGCCACGCCCACTCCGTTCAAGCTGAGCAATCGGGAGGGCGCTAAGCCACGCCTCTTCCTCCAAGCCACGCCCCCCGGGAAATGAGGGTCCTTTCTTAAAGGGGACTCGACATCTCAATTTTGTAGTTTTGTTGTGTTTTGGGATTCTGTGGCAGGGAAGGCTGAAGGCCTTGCGAGGCAGGAAGGAGGCCTCGGCCTTGATCTGATGAAGGTGGCATCAAAGTGGGTTAAGTGTGCGGTGCGGACGCACGCTAATCCCACCCCCACCCCCCTTGTCTTTGCTCTCGGCCAGGAACTGCCTCTTCCGTGCGCTGGGGGACCAGCTGGAGGGCCACTCCCAGAACCACCTGCGGCACCGCCAGGAGACCGTGGCCTACATGCAGCAGCAGCGGGGAGACTTCGAGCCCTTCGTGGAGGACGACCTCCCCTTCGAGAAGCACCGTGCGCCCCTTATTTACATATTATTAGTATTATTAATTTATGTATATTATTATTATTCATTTATTTAGATATTATTAATAATAATTTATTTATATTATTATTCATCATTTATTTATATTATTATTGTTATTCATTTATTTAAATATTATTATTATTCATTTGTTTATATATTATTATTTATTTATATATTATTATTCATTTGGTTATATTATATATATATTATTATTCATTTATTTACATATTGTTCATCATTTATGTATATATTATTATTACTATATTTTTATATATTATTATTCATTTGCTTATATATTATATTATATTATATTATATTATATTATTATTCATTTATTTATATTATTATTATTATTCATTTATTTATATTTTATTATTATTCATTTATGTATATATTATTTATTATTTATTTATTTATTTACTTTGCTTATATACCGCTGTATCTCAAGCCCGAAGGCGACTCACAGCGGTTCACAAACAGTAAAAACAGTAGAAACAGCAGTGGTTCCATACAACATATAACAATTGACTTAACACATTATCCATAAATTACCAATAAGCAATTACAATGCACAATTGTAATTATATTATTATTATTATTCATTTATTTATTTATATTATTATTATTTATTTGTTTATATTATTATTCATTTATTTATTTATATATTATTATTCATAATTTATTTATATATTGTTATTCATTATTTATTTATGTATTATTATTCATCATTTATTTATATATTATTATTCATAATTTATTTATATATTGTTGTTATTTATATAATATCTGTTATCTATATAAATTAAAATATAATTTTCGTTTGTGGGATTAACATAACTCAAAAACCACTGGACAAATTGATACGAAATGTGGACACAATGCACCTATTACGTCAACGAGTGTCCATCATCCCGAAACACACACACAAAACCCCAGCGGAACAGACTTAAAAACCCAAAAAAGACACCATATATACACAGATATATACACATGTACATATGCACACAATCATACACACACACATATATATATGCACAAACACACACAAATATATACACACTTGCATATACATATATATACATATACACATGCACACACAAATATACATATATACACACATACATATATACACACATACATATATACACACATACATATACACACGTACACATATATACGCACACATATACATAAACACACATACATATACATACATGCATATATACATATACACATGCACACACAAATATACACATATACATATACATACACGCATATATACATACACACATGCACACTCAAATATACATATATACACACACACATATACATACATGCATATATATGCACATGCAAATATACAGAAATACATATACATGCATACATACATATATAGACATGCACACACGTATACATACACACACATATATATGCAAACACACATATATACACAGATATATACACATGTACACATATTTACACACACAAAATACATATACACAGACTGGGCCACAGCAACGCATGGCAGGAGATGGCTAGCTATTTATAAAATAATATATATTATTATTTATACGTTATTATTGTTATGTACATAATAGTAATAATTTGTATATTATTGTTTATACTTAATAATAATTTATAAAAATAATATATAATTATTCTTATATAAATAATTATGATATTATAATAGTAATAATGTGCGTATTATATACTTTATTACTATTTGTATAAGAATAATTATATTTTTATAAATAATTATTATTTATAATATTCATGATATTATAAAAGTAATAATGTGCATATTATACTTCATTATGTACATAATAGTAATAATGCGCATATTATTGTTTATACTTTATCACTATTTATATGAGAATAATTTATTATTTTATAAATAATTATTATTTCTCAAATTATTAATGATATTATTATTATTATTAATAATAATAATAATAATAATATATTTTATAATTAGAGTCGTTCTGGAGGACTGTAAATCCCTAGAGAGGACTTTGTGCCAAAAATCCCTCAAGTCCTCCAACACGTGGGAGGAAGGTTCCTAGAGGGGCTTTCCCTACCGTACGATGACAGGAAGTCAACCACGGAGCCACCCCTAGGAAGCCCATGGGCTTCCTAGAGAGGGCTCTCCTAATGGTGTCTTCTCCCTTCCTTCCTTCCTTCCTCTGCAGTGGCCAACCTGTCCCAGCCGGGCACTTTTGCCGGGAATGACGCCATCGTGGCCTTCGCCAAGAACAACCAGGTGAACGTGGTCATCCACCAGCTCAACGCCCCCCTCTGGCAGGTAGGAGGACTACAACTCCCAGAATCCTAATACTATATTACATAAATATCATTCACTCAGCCCAACATTGTATTGTGGGGTCCCCGCTGGCACAGTGGTTAAACCGCTGAGCTGCTGACCAAAAGGTCGGCGGTTCGAATCCGGGGAGCGGGATGAGCTCCCGCTGTGAGCCCCAGCTTCTGCCAACCTAGCAGTTTGAAAACATGCAAATGTGAGTGGATCAATAGGTACCGCTCTGGCGGGAAGGTAACGGTGCTCCATGCATGTTGTCTATGGATAACGCCAGCACCAACACACACAAGTGGACTTAATGTCAGGGGAAAACCTTTACCTTTTATTGTTATTATTATTATTATACTGACACAATTTATTATTACTATTAAATTATTATTATTATTAAATTATTATTATTATTATTATTACTACTACTACTAGCCATCCCCTGCCACTCATTGCTGTTCATATTCCATATTCCCATTATTATTATTATTATTATTATTATTACTAGCCGTCCCCTGCCACGTGTTGCTGTTCATATTCCATATCTCCAATATTTATTATTATTATTATTATTATTATTATTATTACTAGCTGTCCCATGCCACGCATTGCTGTTCATATTCCATATTTACAATATTTATTTATTTATTTATTTATTTATTATTACTAGTCATCCCCTGCCATTCATTGCTGTTCATATTCGATATTTACATTATTATTATTATTATTATTATTATTATTATTATTACTAGCCATCCCCTACCACGCTTTGCTGTTCATATTCCATATTTACAATATTTATTATTATTATTACTACTACTACTACTAGCTGTCCCCTGCCACGTGTTGCTGTGGCCCAGTCTGTGTATATGTGTTTTGTGTGTGTGTATATGAATGTATTGTAATATATTATATGAATATTATTCAGATCCGGGGAACGGACAAAGGCAACGCCCGGGAGCTGCACATCGCATACCGATATGGGGAGCATTACGACAGCGTCCGGAAGATCGACGACAATGAGGAGGCCCCCGCCAGGCTGCAAACCGAGGTCAGGAATCAGTAATTATAATAATAATAATAATAATAATAAATAAAATTATTATTAATAATAAAATTTATTATTATTATTATTATTATATACACAACAAGATGAGTCTACAGCAAACACGGTCACTGCTGGCTGTTGTATTATTATTATTATTATTATTATTGAATTATTATCATTATTATTATTATTATTATTACTATTATAGTATACTATTATAACCATTATTATTATTATTATTATTATTATTATTATTATTATTACCATTATAGTGTATTATTATAACCCTTATTATTATTATTATCATTATAGTATATTGTTTTAACCATCATCATTATCATCATTATTATTATTACCATTATAGTATATTATTATAACCATTATTATTGTTATTACCATTATAGTATATTATTGTAACCATCATCATCATCATCATCATTATTATTATTACCGAAGGCTTTCATGGCCGGAATCACTGGGTTGTTGTAGGTTTTTTCGGCCTATATGGCCATGTTCTAGAGGCATTTTCTCCTGACGTTTCACCTGCATCTATGGCAAGCATCCTCAGAGGTAGTGAGGTCTGTTGGAAGTAGACAAAAGGGGTTTATATATTTGTGGAATGACCAGGGTGGGACAAAGGACTCTTGTCTGCTGGATCTAGGTGGGAATGTTTCAACGAACCACCTTGATTAGCATATAATGGCCCGACTGTGCCTAGAGCAATCTTTTGTTGAGAGGTAATTAGATGTCCCTGCCTGCTTCCTCTCTGTTGTTGTGCTGTTGTAATGTTAGAGTTTTTTTTTAATATTGGTAGCCAGATTTTGTTCACTTTCATGGTTTCCTCCTTTCTGTTGAAATTGTCCACATACTTGTGTATTTCCATGGCTTCTCCATGCAGAAGCGAGAGGATCCCTCTTGTCCTTTGCTGAACGGAGCATTGGTTGGATTTTCTTTATTACTATTACAGTATATTATTATAACCATTATTAATATTCTCATTACCATTATAGTATATTATTATAACCAGTATTATTAGTGTCAAGGACTGTGAGATGTATTGGCGAATGATGTGTGTAGATCCCAGTATTATTATTATTATTTACAGTATTTGTATACCGCCTTTCTCATCCCTGGGGGGACTCAGTAAGATGGCCTTTTGCAGCTGGCAGATGGTAATCTTGTAAGCACCAATTGTTTTTAAGTGCAGGCCAAGGTCTTGAGGCGCTGCACCCAGTGTGCCGATCACCTTGACTTATTATTATTATTATTATTATTATTATTATTATTATTTCCTTGCCTGTCTGGCTTTGTTTTAATACAGGTCTATAGTTCATCTATATCTTGATTAAAAGCTCTTCCTTGGTTCCAGATATTCTGCAGGAAGGAGTCCGGCAAAAAGCAGGAAGTCCCATGGAAGGAAGTGGAAGCGGTGGAACCAAACGAGGTGGAAGACGCCGTGCAGAAAGTCCGGAACGCCACCGGCTGCCTGGTGAGCCTGGCCTTTTGTTTGGCCCACTTTGGGGGTGTCTGCACTGTGGGATGGGTGCATCTTATATATGTTATATATTATAAATTTTATATATCTATTATATTTTAAGGATATGCATTTATTTATTTTAAGGATTTTATTTATTTATTTATTTATTTTAAGGATATATATTTATTATTTTATTATTTTATATATTATAAATATTCCATATTTATTGTATTTTAAGGATACATATTTATTTATTTTAAGGATTTATTTATTTTATATATTTATTTTAAGGATATATATTTATTATTTTATCATTATCTATTTATTATTTTATTATTTTATGATTTTATATATTATAAATGTTCTATATTTATTATATTTTAAGGATATGCATTTATTTATTTTAAGGATTTATTTGTTTTATATATTTATTTTAAGGATACATATTTATTATTTTATTATTATCTATTTATTATTTTATTATTTTATATATTATAAATATTCTATATTTATTATATTTTAAGGATACACATTTATTTATTTTAAGAATTTATTTATTTTATATATTTATTTTAAGGATATATATTTATTATTTTATCATTATCTATTTATTATTTTATTATTTTATATATTATAAATATTCTGTATTTATTATATTTTAAGGATATACATTTATTTATTTTAAGGATATATATTTATTATTTTATTATTATCTATTTATTATTTTATATATTATAAATATTCTATATTTATTATATTTTAAGGATATACATTTATTTATTTTAAGGATTTATTTATTTTATATATTTATTATTATACATTTATTATTTTATTATTTTATATATTATAAATATTCCATATTTGTATTTTAAGGATACACATTTATTTATTTTAAGGATTTATTTATTTTATATATTTATTTTAAGGATATATATTTATTATTTTATCATTATCTATTTATTATTATTTTATGATTTTATATATTATAAATGTTCTATATTTATTATATTTTAAGGATATGCATTTATTTATTTTAAGGATTTATTTGTTTTATATATTTATTATTATACATTTATTATTTTATTTATTTTATATATTTTAAGGGCATATATTTATTTATTTTATATATAAATTTTATATATTTATTTTATTTTAAGGATATTTATTTATTTATTTATTTAAAGGATGTATTTATTTATTTATCCGTGCAATGTACCGTTTTCTTGGCAGGACTCCGATTTAATCCTCCAAATCCTCGAAACGGAAGACTACAACATCGAGTCGGCCATCTTTGCCGTTTCCCAAGTGAACGAGGTGCAGAGGCTCCGTAAGTTTCAACATCAACGTCAATAATAATCTATATCTCTATCTATCTATCTATCTATCTATCTATCTATCTATCTATCTAATAAAAGTGAATGTTTGTATGTGGAGGAAGGGAGGTGTATGTGGCAACATTCTGATTGGCTGCCACTGTGGTACAATTTGCATATGGTCTCTGATTGGCCGGCCTCAACATTCCAACATTCTGAGGTGGCAGAGAGAGGAGAGGTAAGGGTCCGAGACTGTCAGGAATGGTGGGAATTGAAGTCCAAAACACCTTGTGGCCCCCAACAATGACAGAACAAGACCAAACCTGGCACACAGACCCCCCCCTCCCCCCGCAAGACCCACTCAACACCCTGGTGCAGTTTGAGCAAGGATGGACTATGGATAATGGGACTTGCAGTACTTGAACTCACTTCCTTAGAGCACTGTGGCCCACACCAATGAGGGATCAGGACCAAACTTGGCACACAGAGGCCCAATGGCCCACTTTAAACCTGGTGCGGTTCAGGGCAGGATGGGCCACGAATGATGGGATTTGCAGTACCTTCACCTGATTCACTTCCCACAGAACATTGTAGCTCCTACAAATCACAGACCAGGCCCAAACTTGGCACACAGAGTACTCATGTCCCACTCTACGTCCTGAAGCAGTTCTAAGGGGGATGGACCAGGGATGATGGGATTCGCAGTACCTTCACTCACTTACTGAAACCACTGCAGCCCTCATCCAATGACTGATAAAGACCAAACTTGGAATACAGACCATCATGACCCACTCTACATCCTGGTGCAGTTTGAAGGAAGATGGACCATGGATGATGGGACTTGCAGTACCTCCACTCACTTCCCGAGACTGCTGTGACCCACATCCAATGACTGATCAAGACCAAACTTGGCACACAGAGCCCCCATGACCCACTCTACATCCTGGTGCAGTTTGGAGGAGGATGGACCATGGATGATGGGACTCAAAGTACCTTTACTCATTTCCCAAGACTGCTGCGACCCTCATCCAATTACGAATACTTGGCAGACAGAGCTTTTCTCAAATAACCTAGGCACCGCTGGGTCCCCAAGTTAGTAGTAGTAGTAGTAGTAGTAATAATAATAATAATAATAATAATTACACTTTATTGATTAGCTATGGCTATGACCATATCACCATACTGAACCAAACAACAAAGCTTGTACAACTTAATAAAACTCTATGTAGTAAGTTAAATAAGACACTTATAATAATACAGTAAATAAGTGTGATAAAATTGAATATATACATCATATTTCCCTAAGTTTCAACATCAATAATAATAATAATATATAATAATTATTATTATTATATATTATATAATATATAATATTATATATATATATATATATATTATATTATATCATATACAGTTATGATATATATAATAATAATAATATATAACATTATTATATATAATATATATATATTATATACAGTTATGATATAATAATATATATAATAATAATATTATATATGTTATATATTATTATATCATATACAGCTATTATAATATATAATAATATATATCATGTGATTATTATGTATTATATAATATGTTTTTATATATATATATATATATATATTATATCATAACAGTATATGATAAGGATGTAATATGATAATACAACCGACTCTTTCTCTCTCTCTTATTTCCCTTAGAACACGAGGAGGTGGCCCAGACGAACCGGCCGAAGCCAGGACTTTGGGAGGAGAACGGCAGCGGAACCCGGATCTTCGGAACCCTGGAGGCAGAGAACAACCGGAACCCGGCAGAAGGGGACCCGGGAAGGAAGCAGCAGAACACAAAGGTACCCGGAAGCGCAAGGGGGTTGCAGATATGCAATCCCCTTGCGCTTCCTCCAATGAATGCGGATTCTTAATATATATCCTTAAAATAAATAAAATAAAATAAATAAATCCTTAAAATAAATAAATATAGATATATACTTAAAACAAAATAAATATATAAAATTTATAATATATAAAATATATAAACCCTTAAATATATAAAATAAATAAAATAATAAATATATAATAATAAATATATAAAATAAATAAATACATATCCTTTCATATATATATATATATATATATATATATATATATAAAACAAATATATAAAATAAATCAATATATATCCTTTCTCATATATATATATATATATATAATAAAATAATAAATATATAATAATAAATATATAAAATAAATCAATATATATCCTTTCTCATATATATCTCTATATATATAAATTTGTTAGGGGCATCCAACGAGGAAACAAAACTCAAAAACCCCCCAACGAAACTTAACCAAAATTCCCATGCCCATAACACAACCCACAAGGTACAAACATATCTACTCAAAATGAAGTACTTAAATAGAGTTCTAAAAATATATACACACAGGTGTGTATATATGTGTGTGTATGTATTTTATATGTATATGTACGATATACATCACCTATACATTTGCAATGTATTATAATAATATTATAATATAATAATACTAATATATTAAATATTATTACTATGGATCATATATAATAATATATAATGATATATTTAAATATATATGTGTGTGTGAGTGTTGTGTGTGTGTTATTTATTGTGTGTGTGTGTATATGACCTATACACACACACAGATACAGATTTACTTAAATAGAGTTCCAAAAATATATAGACTCATATGAACTATTTAAATGTCTATATATATGTGTGTGTGTATGTTTTTATATGTATATGATTGATATATATCACCTATACATTTACAATATATTATAATAATATTATAATATAATGATACTAATATATTAAATATAATTGCTATGGATAACATATAATAATATATAATGATATATTTAAATATATGTGTGTGTGTTTTATATGTATATGAATGATATATATCACCTATACATATAATATATTAGTGTATAATAATACTAATATATTAAATATAATTACTATGGATAACATACAATAATATATAATTATATATTTAAATATGTGTGTGAGTTTTCTTATCTGTATATGATTGATATATATCACCTATGCATTTACAATATATTATAATAATACTAATATATTAAATATAATTACTATGGATAACATGTGTTTGTGTGTATTGTGTATTGTGTATGTGTTATTTATTGTGTGTGTGTGTGTGTATGACCTGGATTGTGAGCTGCTTTGATTCTCAGAAGGTAGAGATAAACCAGGATAGAAATACAAATTATTATTATTATTATTAATTATTATTATTAATTATTATTAATTATTATTATTATTATTTCCCCTTCCCGCAGCTGTCCTGCAGACAACGGAAGGAGCAGCAGCGGCTGGAGAAGAAGCGTCGGCAGGAGGACCGCCACCGGCAGAAAGCCAAGGACAACAACAAGGACAACAACAACCGGAAGAAGAAGGAGGAGAGCGAGGTCGAAGGCGACCCCGAGGTCACGCTGGTCAGGACTGTGGCCGCCCTCAACATTTGACCCCCCCCCCCATCTCCGCCCAAGAATCAATGACGGCGGGATCAAACTGTGTTAATTTGGCAGTGTAGACGCAAGAGGTTTCGGGTTGAGTGTCGGATTGATGGCCAGGGTGGTTGCCATATGTGTGTGTGTGTGTGTGTGTGTGTATCAGCAGCATCACTATTATCATCTTTATTTATATCCGGATCACAACAGGACCAAGTCACAATGCATCCATCATCAGAAACTAATAGTCAATAAGCAATAATCACAAACCAATAAATAAATAAATAAATATCATAATAAATCAATACACAGGTTACAAATTGTACTGGGCTTTAAAAACCAATAGGTTATAGATATATGAACTCTATTTTACTTTGTGTGTGTGTGTGTTTATTTAAATAAGTCTATATGTGTGTATATGTGAAATATATACATACACACATATAGATATAGATATTTAAATAGTACATATATACACACACAAAATCTAAATGTGTTTGTTTATGTCAAATATATATATATACACACACACATATAGATAGATATTTAAATAGTACATATATACACACACATACAATAAATATATATAAATAAATATATACACATGTATATATGTGTGTGTGTGTTTGCATATATGTGTGTGTATGGACTCTTTACTGTATGTATGTGTCTATGTATGTATGACGAGTCCATACACACACATATATGTGTGTGTATGGACTCTCTTTATGTATGTGTGTATGTATGTATGTATGTATTTATTGTGTGTGTGTGTATGACCTATACACACACATAAATACAGATTTATTTAAATAGAGTTCCAAAAATATATATTGTGTGTATATACACACACACACATACACATAGATAGGTGTGTGTGTGTATATGCAAACACACACACACATATATATATGGCACAGTAAATAGAGCCCATACACACACACACACACATGTATATATGTGTGTGTGTGTGTATGGACTCTGTTTACTGTATGTGTGTGTATAAATATATATATACATACATACCTGTATGTGTGTATTTATTGTGCGTGTGTGTGTGTGTGTGTGTGTATGACCTATACACACACATAGATACAAATTTATTTAAATAGAGTTCCAAATATATATTTGCACTATACATTATATATATAATACATATACATTTGAACTATATATATATATTCATAGATATTATAAAGATATATTTATATATATATAATTCTTATATATATAATGATATATATATGTAAATATTTTATTATATATATTTGTACTCTATATGCCTACATTATTTATTTAATACATATGCATTTGAACTATATATATATATATATATATATGAAAATATTATATAGGTATATAAAATATAATTTTATAATATATATATTTGTACATTCTATATAAATAGAGTTGAAATATATGTGTGTATATGTGTGTGTGTGTGTATAGATACACACACATCACACACACACACACACACACACACATATATATATATTCAAATATATATATAATGAAAATCGAGTTCAACCCAAAGACTACTTCTCTGCCAAAGGTTATTGACTACACAGTGGAATTAATGCATACATACACACACACACACATACATATATATATGCCTCAATGCTACAGCATCCTGGGAGTTCAAAGCGTTGTCAAACGGCATTAATTCCTCAGCGTCTGCCCTCCCCGTGTTCTTCCTATCTCCGAGGGATTGATTGATTGATTGATTGATTGATTGACTGACTGTTGGTTGCAAACACCCAACAGAAATTGGATTCCTGAGAATTTGGTTTTTTAAAAATAGGTTGCTTTCCTTTTTTTCCTTCGGACGATCCGGGACTCCAAAGGATGGGTCTTGTTGACGCGTGGATGCCGTGATCAATAAAGTCAGCTTGCGTTCAACTTGTGGTCTCCGCAAACCTTTCAATCATATCTATTATAGGACATTATATCATATATTGTGTCATTTTCAAACCCTTAGATCCATTATAATATAATATAATATAATATAATATAATATAATATAATATATACACACTTGTGGTTTCCTAGATCATGTAGATAGATGCTAATATTGAATTATTTTATATTCAAGCTTGTGGTCTCCTATAGCCTTTAGATCTGATCTAGATAGATTATATTATATTATATTTATTATATTATATTATATTAATATACTATTATTTTCAAGCTTGTGGTCTCCTATAGCCTTTAGATCCGATATTATATTATATTATATTATATTATGTTAATATACTATTATTTTCAAGCTTGTGGTCTCCTATAGCCTTTAGATCCGATATTATATTATATTATATTATATTATATTAATATACTATTATTTTCAAGCTTGTGGTCTCCTGTAGCCTTTAGATCCGATATATTATATTATATTATATTATTATATTATATTAATATACTATTATTTTCAAGCTTGTGGTCTCCTGTAGCCTTTAGATCCGATATTATATTATATTATTATTATTTTCAAGCTTGTGGTCTCCTGTAGCCTTTAGATCCGATAGTATATTATATTATATTATATTATATTAATATACTATTATTTTCAAGCTTGCGGTCTCCTATAGCCTTTAGATCTGATGTAGATACGTTATATTATATTATATTATATTATCTTTATTATATTAATATAGTATTATTTTCAAGCTTGTGGTCTAAAACCTGTTGAACCTATTTATTATATTACTATATTGTATTATTTTCAAACCTTGCACCCTATATATATTGGAGCTTTCCCATTAAGATCTTAAATCTCCTTTATGAGTCAAACAGACAAGACATACATGCTTTCACTATATATATAAAATAATAAAATTTAGATAGATAGATAGATAGATAGATAGATAGTGGATAGATTGATCAATTCCCTGAGTTGGAAGGGACTCCAAAGTCCACCCAATCCAACCCCGTAGATAGATAGATAGATAGAGAGATAGAGAGATAGATAGATAGAGGAAGATGGAAGATAGATTGATAGGTGGATGGATGGATGGATGGGCAGGTAGGTAGGTAGGTAGGTAGGAGATTGATAGACTGGTTGATCGATAGATGGACAGATGGATGGATAGGTAGATAGATACATAGTAGATGGGAGATAGATAGACTGATAGGTATATGGATAGACAGACAGACAGACAGGAAGATGGGAATTGGATGGATGGATGGACAGATAGGAAGATGGGAGATAGGCAGATTGGTTAATGGATGGAGTGATGGATGGATGGACAGATAGGAAGATAGGAGATTGATAGACGGATGGATGGATGGGTAGGTAGATAGATAGATAGATAGATAGATAGATAGATAGATAGATAGGAGATAGACCAATAGGTGGATGGATGGATGGATAGACAGACACACAGATAGGAAGATGGGAGTTAGACTGATAGATGGATGGACAGATAGATAGGAAGATGGGAGATAGACAGATTGGTAAATGGATGGATGGATGGACGAATGGATAGGTAGATAGATAGATAGGAATATCTATCCCTCACTTTTCTTTCTTCTTCCCTCTTTCCTCCCTCCCTCTTTTGTTTCTCTTCCCTTTTTCTTTCTCTTCCATCCCTCCATCCCTTCTTTCTTCCTTCCCTTTCTATTCTCATCTTCCTTTTTCCATCATTCCCTCCCCTCATACTTTTTCCCCTTCCCTCACTTTTCTTTCTTCTTCCTTCTTTCCTCCCTCTCGATCTTTTGTTTCTCTTCCTTTTTCTTTCTCTTTCATCCCTTCTTCCTTCCCTTTCTATTCCCGTCTTTCTTTTTCTATCCTTCCCCTTCCCTCCTTTTTCTTTCTTCCTTCCTCTTTCCTCCCGCTCTATCTTTTGTTTCTCCTCCCTTCTTTTTCTTTCTCTTCCCTCCCTCCATCCCTTCTTCCTTCCTTCCTTTTTATTGCCTTCTTTCTTTTGCTATCATTCCCCTCCCCTCCTTTTTCTTTCTTCTTCCCTCTTTCCTCCCTCTCGATCTTTTGTTTCTCTTCCCTTCTTTTTCTTTCTCTTTCATCCCTCCCTCCATCCCTTCTTTCTTCCTTCCCTTTCTATTTCCGTCTTTCTTTTTCTATCCTTCCCTCCCCTCATACCTTTTCCCCTTCCCTCCTTTTTCTTTCTTCCCTCTTTCCTCCTTCTCTATCTTTTGTTTCCCTTCCCTTCTTTTTCTTTCTCTTCCATCCCTCCCTTCATCCCTTCTTTCTTCCTTTCATTTCTGTTCCCTTTCTTTTCCTATCCTCCCTTTCTTTCCCTTCCCTCCTTTTTTCTTTTTTCTTCCCTATTTTCTCCTTCTCTTTCTTTTCTCGTGCCTTTTTTCTCTTTCTATCCTTCCCTCTCCCATAGCTTTTCATTCCCTCCTTTTCCTTTCTTCCTCGCCTCCTTTTCCTTTTTGTCTTCCTTTTCCCTTTTTCTTTCTCTTCTTGCCTTTCTCTATCTTTTCCCTCACTTTCCTTCCTTTTTCTTTCTCTTCCTTTTTTCTTCTTCTCTCCCTTTCTTTTTCTCTCACCACTTTTTCTTTCCTTCCCTTAGATCTTTCCCTTCCTTTCCTCATTCTATTCCTTTCCCTTCTTTTTTCCTTTCTTTCCTTTCCCTTCACTCTCTTTTCCCTTCCTCCCTTCTCCTCGTGCCTTCCACTCTTTCTTTTCCTCCCTCTTCTTCTCCTTTTTTTCTTTTTTCTTTCCTTCACTTTCTTCCCCAGTGACATCACAGAAGGCCACTTCACCCAGCAACAGATGAATAGATAATTATTATAAGTTTACCGCAAACTATGGTTCCGCTCTGGAAAAAAATACGAATAAATCTCCATTTTGGGGTTGCATCCGAGCTCTGACATCTTTCCGTAGCAGCAGTCGTGGACCTGGCAGCACCTCGAAAAAGGGGGGAAATGCAGTTAGAAAGGATTCGCTACTGGCCTATAACTTTGTATGCATGTAGTGCTCAGGTACAGCCACAAGAGGGCAGTGTACTGATAGAAAGGATCAGCCTTTAATTATATATATGACCACAATGTTCGGATGCATCCATAAGAGGGCAGCATAGAGATAGAAAGGATCAGCTTCTAGGTCAGTATGTTTGCAATGCTCAGGTGCTACCAGAAGAGGGCAGCATAGAGATAGAAAGGATCAGCCTCTAGGTCAGTATGTATGCAATGCTCAGGTGGAGACAGGAGAGGGCAGCATAGAGATAGAAAGGATCAGCTTCTAGGTCAGTATGTATGCAATGCTCAGGTGGAGACAGGAGAGGGCAGCATAGAGATAGAAAGGATCAGCCTCTAGGTCAGTATGTTTGCAATGCTCAGGTGGAGACAGGAGAGGGCAGCATAGAGATAGAAAGGATCAGCTTCTAGGTCAGTATGTTTGCAATGCTCAGGTGCTACCAGAAGAGGGCAGCATAGAGATAGAAAGGATCAGCCTCTAGGTCAGTATGTATGCAATGCTCAGGTGGAGACAGGAGAGGGCAGCATAGAGATAGAAAGGATCAGCCTCTAGGTCAGTATGTATGCAATGCTCAGGTGGAGACAGGAGAGGGCAGCATAGAGATAGAAAGGATCAGCTTCTAGGTCAGTATGTTTGCAATGTTCACCTGAGACAGGAGACAGGAGAGGGCAGCATAGAGATAGAAAGGATCAGCTCCTAGGTCAGTATGTTTGCAATGCTCAGGTGCTACCAGAAGAGGGCAGCATAGAGATAGAAAGGATCAGCCTCTAGGTCAGTATGTATGCAATGCTTAGGTGGCACCTCAAGAGGGCAGCATAGAGACAGAAAGGACCAAAATCTAGTTGTATATATCTATGTATGCAGTGCTCAGGTGCTGCCAGAAGAGGGCAGCATAGAGATAGAAAGGATCAGACGCTAGATCAAGATGTATGCAATGCTCAGGTGGAGCCACAAGAGGGCAGCATAGAGACAGAAAGGACAAACATCTATATCTATTAGGGCTGGGTGGTTTCGTTTTGTAATTTCGTAATTTGTTAAAAATTCATATTTTTTTTGTTAACGAAGCGATAATGAACCATTCAGGAGCATCTAAAAAACGAACGAATTTTTAAATTTGTTTCGTAATTGTTTCGAATTTGTTTTGTATTCGTTTCGTTATCGTTTTGAAATCGTTTCGTTATTATTTCCGCATGTCTGGGGCAAGTTTTATAGTTGTTGTTTGTTTAATCAGTGAAAAAAAATTATAAATATCACACCAACAGTCAACAACAGAGGGAGAGGGAAGCTTCAGAAGTTCCCCCTGTCCCATTTGGAGGTTTTTTAGCGTATTGCGCGGCCGCGGCCGCCATTAACGAATCGATTCGTAATTGTTTTGTAATTGTTTCGTATTGTTTTGTAATTTATGAAATTTCGTAAATATCGAACTATTTTAAAGAAAAATTTCGGAATTCTTTTAAAAAACGAAACGCAAAAAACCCCTAAAAACGAATCGATTTTAGAAACAAAATTTTCCGTGGTTGCCCAGCCCTAATATCTATATAAATAAAAATGTAACATTCGTTTGTGATACCATCAGAACACAAAAACCACTGGGGGAATTGACACCACAAGACACCTAACAGTCCAATGTATGTCCTCCACTCAAAAAAATTGATTTTGACATTTCGGAATTGTCGTTGCTGGGATTTATAGTTCACCTACAATCAAAGAGCATTCTGAACTACACCAATAATGAAAGTTACTGCAGAGATGTTAATCTTCATGTTTTTGGTCATTTCCCAATGCAAGAAAATGCAAAAGTATTGGGGTGCAATGGAAATATAATGCAAAATCAATGCAAGTCAATGCAAACGAATTGGGGTGCAATGGAAAAAGAATGCAAAATAAATGCAAGTCATTGCAAAAGTATTGGGGTGCAATGGAAATACAATGAAAAATCAATGCAAGACACAGCAAAAGTATTGGGGTGCAATGGAAATAGAATGCAAAATCAATGCAAGTCACAGCAAAAGTATTGGGGTGCAATGGAAATAGCATGCAAAATCAATGGAAGTAAATGCAAAAGTATTGGGGTGCATTGGTAATGGCATGCAAAATCAATCCAAGTCAATGCAAAATTATTGGGTTTCAATGGAAATATAATGCAAAATCAATGCAAGTGAATGCAAAAGTATTGGGGTGCAATGGAAATAGAATGCAAAATCAATGCAAGGCACAGCAAAAGTATTGGGGTGCAATGGAAATACAATACAAAATCAATGCAAGTAAATACAAAAGTATTGGGGTGCAATGCAAATAGAATACAAAATCAATGCAAGTAAATTCAAAAGTATTGGGGTGCAATGGAAATCAATGCATGTCAATGCAAAAGTAGTGGGGTGCAATGGAAATAAAATGCAATATAATTGCAAGTCAATGCAAAAGTATTGGGGTGCAATCAAAATATAATGCAAAAGCAATGCAAGTCAATGCAAAAATATTGGAATGCAATGGAAATAGCATGCAAAATCAATGGAAGTCAATGCAAAAGTATTGGAGTGCAATGGAAATAGTATGCAAAATCAATGCAAGACAATGCAAAAATATTGGAGTGCAATGGAAATAGTATGCAAAATCAATGCACGTAAATACAAAATTATTGTTGTACAATGGAAATAGCATGCAAAATCAATGGAAGTCAATGCAAAAGTATTGGGGTGCAATGCAAATAGAATGAAAAATCATTGCAAGTAAATGCAAAAGTATTGGGGTGCAATGCAAATAGCATGCAAAATCAATGCAAGTAAATACAAAAATATTGGAGTGCAATGGAAATAGCATGCAAAATCAATGGAAGTCAATGCAAAATTTTTGTTGTGCAATGGAAATAGCATGCAAAATTAATGCAATTCAATGCAAAATAATTGGGGTACAATGGAAAGAGCATGCAAAATCAATAGAAGTAAATGCAAAAGTATTGGGGTGCATTGGAAATAGCATGCAAAATCAAGGCAAGTCAATGCAAAAATATTGGAGTGAAATGGAAATAGAATGCAAAAGCAATGCAAGTCAATGCAAAAGAATTGGGGTGCAATGGAAAAAGAATGCAAAATAAATTGAAGTAAAAGCAAAAGTATTGCGGTGCAATGGAAAGAGCATGCAAAAACAATGGAAGTAAATGCAAAAGTATTGAGGTGCATTGGAAATAGCATGCAAAATCAATGCAAGTCAATGCAAAAGTATTGGGGTGCAATGGAAATAGAATGCAAAATTAATTCAAGTCAATGCAAAAGTATTGGGGTGCAATGGAAATAGTATGCAAAATCAATGCAAGTAAATACAAAGTTATTGTTGTGCAATGGAAATAGAATGAAAAATCAATGCAACTTACAGCAAAAATATTGGGGTGTAATGGAAATAGAATGAAAAATAAATTGAAGTAAAAGCAAAAGAATTGGGGTGCAATGGAAATAGCATGCAAAATCAATGGAAGTCAAAGCAAAAATATTGGGGTGCAATGGAAATAGAATGCAAAAGCAATTCAAGTAAGTGGAAAAGTATTAGGGTACAATGGAAATAGAATGCAAAATTAATGCAAGGTTATGCAAAAATATTGGCGTCCAATGGAAATACAATGCAAAATCAATGCAAATCAATGCAAGTAAATGAAAAAGAATTGGGGTGCCATGGAAATAGAATGCAAGATCATTGCAAATCAATGCAAATGTATTGGTGTGCAATGCAAATAGAATGCAAAAACAATGGAAGTAAATGCAAAAGTATTGGAGTGCATTGGATATAGCATGCAAAGTCAATGCAAGTCAATGCAAAAATATTGGAGTGCAATGGAAATAGAATGCAAAATTAATTCAAGTCAATGCAAAAGTATTGGGGTGCAATGGAAATAGCATGCAAAATCAATGGAAGTAAATGCAATAGTATTGGGGTGCATTGGTAATGGCATGCAAAATCAATCCAAGTCAATGCAAAATTATTGGGGTGCAATGGAAATATAATGCAAAATCAATGCAAGTGAATGCAAAAGTATTGGGGTGCCATGGAAATAGCATGCAAAACAAATGCAAGAATGCAAAATTATTGGAGTGCAATGGAAAAAGAATTTAATATCAAGGCATGTCAATGCAAAAGTATTGGGGTGCAATGGAAATAAAATGCAATATAATTGCAAGTAACTGCAAAAATATTGGGGTTGCAATGGAAATAGTATGCAAAATCAATGCAAGTCAATGCAAAAGTATTGGGGTGCAATGAAAATAGAATACAAAATCAATGCAAGTCAATGCAAAAATATTGGAGTGCAATGGAAATAGCATGCAAAATAAATTGAAGTAAAAGCAAAAGTATTGGGGTGCAATGGAAATAGCATGCAAAATCAATGCAAGTCAATGCAAAAAATTGGGCTGCAAAGGAAATAGAATGCAAAATCAATGCAAGGTTATGCAAAAATATTGGCGTGCAAGGGAAATACAATGCAAAATCAATGCAAGTCAGTGCAAAAGTAATGGTGTGCAATGGAAATAGAATGCAAAATCAATGCGAATCAATGCAAATCTTTTGTTGTGCAATGGAAAATGCATGCAAAATCAATGCAAGTCAATGCAAAAGTATTGGGGTGCAATGGAAAAAGAATGCAAAATAAATGCAAGTAAATACATAATTATTGTTGTACAATGGAAATAGAATGAAAAATCAATGGAAGTCACAGCAAAAGTATTGGGGTGCAATGCAAATAGCTTTTAAAACCAATGCAAGTAAATACAAAAGTATTGGGATGCATTGGAAATAGCATGAAAAATCAATGCAAGTCAATGCAAAAATATTGGAGTGCAATGGAAATAGAATGCAAATCAATGCAAGTCAAAGCAAAAGTATTGGGGTGCAGAGGAAATAGAATACAACATCAATGCAAGTAAATACAAAAGTATTGGGGTGCAATGGAAATAGCATGCAAAATCAATGGAAGTCAATGCAAAAGTATTGAGGTGCAATGGAAATAACATGAAAAATCAATGCAATTCAATTCAAAAGTATTGGGGTTCATGGAAATAGAATGCAAAATCAAGGCAAGTCAATGCAAAAGTATTGGAGTGCAATGGATAAAGAATGCAAAATAAATGCAAGTCATTGCAAAAGTACTGGGGTGCAATGGAAATAGAATGCAAAATCAATGCAAGTGAATGCAAAAGAATTGGGGTGCAAAGGAAATAGCATGCAAAATTAATGGAAGTAAATGCAAAAGTATTGGGGTGCATTGGAAATAGAATGCAAAATCAATGCAAGTGAATGCAAAAGAATTGGGGTGCAATGGAAAAAGAATGCAAAATCAATGCAAATCAATGCAAAAGAATTGGAGTGCAATGGAAATTGCAAAATCAATGGAAGTAAATGCAAAAATATTGGAGTGCAATGGAAATAGAATGCAAAATCAATGCAAATCAGTGCAAAAGTATTGGGGTGCAATGGAAATAGCATGCAAAACAAATGCAAGTCAATGCAAAATTATTGGGGTGCAATGGAAATAAAATTCAATATCAAGGCAAGTCAATGCAAAAGTATTGGGGTGCAATGGAAATAGAATGCAAAATCAATGCAAGTCAATGCAAAAGAATTGGGGTGCAATGGAAATAGCATGCAAAATCAATGGAAGTAAATTCCAAAGTATTGGGGTGCAATGGAAATAGAATGCAAAATCAATACAATTCAATGCAAAAGTATTGGGGTGCAATGCAAATAGAATGCAATATTAATGCAAGCCAATGTAAAAATATTGGGGTACAATGGAACTAGTATGCAAAATACATGCAAGTATATTTTGCAAACAAATGTATTGGGGTGCATTGGAAATAGAATGCAATTCATTGCAAATCAATGCAAAAGTATTGGGGTGTAATGGAAATAGAATGCAAAATCAATGCATGTCAATGCAAGATTATTGTGGTGCAATTGAATTAGAATGCAAAATCATTGCAAATCAATGCAAAAGTATTGGGGTACAATGGATATAGCATGCAAAGTCAATGCAAGTCAATGCAAAAATATTGGAGTGCAATGGAAATAGAATGCAAAATCAATCCAAGTCAATGCAAAATTATTGGGGTGCAATGGAAATATAATGCAAAATCAATGCAAGTGAATGCAAAAGTATTGGGGTGCCATGGAAATAGCATGCAAAACAAATGCAAGAATGCAAAATTATTGGAGTGCAATGGAAATAGAATTTAATATCAAGGCATGTCAATGCAAAAGTATTGGGGTGCAATGGAAATAAAATGCAATATAATTGCAAGTAACTGCAAAAATATTGGGGTTGCAATGGAAATAGTATGCAAAATCAATGCAAGTCAATGCAAAAGTATTGGGGTGCAATGAAAATAGAATACAAAATCAATGCAAGTCAGTGCAAAAGTATTGGGATGCAATGGAAATAGCATGCAAAATCAATGCAATTCAATGTAAAAGTATTGGGGTCCATGGAAATAGAACGCAAAACCAATGCAAATCAATCCAAAAGTATTGGGGTGCAATGGAAATCAAATGCAAAATCAATGCAAGTCAATGCAAAAGAATTGGGGTGTAATGGAAATAGAATGCAAAATCATTGCAGGTCAATGCAAATGTATTGGGGGTATAATCGAAATAGAAAGCAATATCATTGCAAGTCGAAGCAAAAGTATTGGGGTGCAATGGAAATAGAATGCAAAATCAATGCAAGTCACAGCAAAAGTATTGGGGTGCAATGGAAATAGAATACAAATCAATGCAAGTAAATACAAAAGTATTGGGGTGCAATGCAAATAGAATGCTAAATCAATGCAAGTAAATTCAAAAGTATTGGGGTGCAATGGAAATAGAAAGCAAAAAAAATGCAAGTCAATGCAAAACTATAGGGGTGCAATGGAAAGAGAATGCAAAATCAATGCAAGTCAATGCAAAAGTATTGGGGTGCAATGCAAATAGCATGCAAAAACAATGGAAGTAAATGCAAAAGTATTGAGGTGCATTGGAAACAGCATGCAAAATCAATGCAAGTCAATGCAAAAGTATTGGGGTGCAATGGAAATAGCATGCAAAATTAATTCAAGTCATGCAAAATTATTGGGGTGCAATGGAAATAGCATGCAAAATCAATGGAAGTAAATGCAAAAGTAATGGGGTGCATTGGTAATAGCATGCAAAATCAATCAATGCAAGTAAGTGGAAAAGTATTGGGGTACAATGGAAATAGAATGCAAAATCAATGCAACTGAATGCAAATTTTTTGTTGTGCAATGGAAAAAGCATGCAAAATCAATGCAAGTCAATGCAAAAATATTGAAATGCAATGGAAATAGAATGCACAATCAATGCAAATAAGTGCAAAACTATTGGGGAGCAATGGAAATAGAATGCAAAATCAATGCAAGTCAATGCAAAAGTATTGGGGTGCAATGGAAATAGCATGCAAAATTAATTCAAGTCAATGCAAAAGTATTGGGGTGCAATGGAAATAGCATGCAAAATTAATTCAAGTCACGCATAATTATTGGGGTGCAATGGAAATAGCATGCAAAATCAATGGAAGTAAATGCAAAAGTATTGGGGTGCATTGGTAATAGCATGCAAAATCAATCAATGCAAGTAAGTGGAAAAGTATTGGGGTACAATGGAAATAGAATGCAAAATCAATGCAACTGAATGCAATTTTTTTGTTGTGCAATGGAAAAAGCATGCAAAATCAATGCAAGTCAATGCAAAAATATTGAAATGCAATGGAAATAGAATGCACAATCAATGCAAATAAGTGCAAAACTATTGGGGAGCAATGGAAATAGAATGCAAAATCAATGCAAGTCAATGCAAAAGTATTGGGGTGCAATGGAAATAGCATGCAAAATTAATTCAAGTCATGCAAAATTATTGGGGTGCAATGGAAATAGCATGCAAAATCAATGGAAGTAAATGCAAAAGTATTGGGGTGCATTGGTAATAGCATGCAAAATCAATCTAAGTCAATGCAAAAGTATTGGGGTGCAATGCGAATAGCATGCAAAAACAATGGAAGTAAAGGCAAAAGTATTGAGGTGCATTTGAAATAGCATGCAAAATCAATGCAAGTCAATGCAAAAGTATTGGGGTGCAATGGAACTAGCATGCAAAATCAATTCAAGTCAATGCAAAGGTATTGGGGTGAAATGCAAATAGTATGCAAAATCAATGCAAATAAATACAAAATTATTGTTGTACAATGGAAATAGAATGAAAAATCAATGTAAGTAAATGCAAAAGAATTGGGGTGCCATGGAAATAGAATGCAAAATCATTGCAAATCAATGCAAATGTATTGGTGTGCAATGCAAATAACATGCAAAAACAATGGAAGTAAATGCAAAAGTATTGGGGTGCATTGGATATAGCATGCAAAATCAAGGCAAGTCCATGCAAAAATATTGGAGTGCAATGGAAATAGAATGCAAAAGCAATGCAAGTCAATGCAAAAGAATTGGGGTGCAATGGAAATAGCATGCAAAATAAATTGAAGTAAAAGCAAAAGTATTGCGGTGCAATGGAAATATCATGCAAAAACAATGGAAGTCAATGCAAAAAAATTGGGGTGCAATGGAAATAGAATGCAAAATCAATGCAAGTCAATGCAAAAAATTGGGGTGCAATGGAAATAGAATGCAAAATCAATGCAAGTCAATGCAAAAGTATTGGGGTGCAATGGAAAAAGAATGCAAAATAAATGCAAGTAAATACATAATTATTGTTGTACAATGGAAATAGAATGAAAAATCAATGGAAGTCACAGCAAAAGTATTGGGGTGCAATGCAAATAGCTTTTAAAACCAATGCAAGTAAATACAAAAGTATTGGGATGCATTGGAAATAGCATGAAAAATCAATGCAAGTCAATGCAAAAATATTGGAGTGCAATGGAAATAGAATGCAAATCAATGCAAGTCAAAGCAAAAGTATTGGGGTGCAGAGGAAAAAGAATACAACATCAATGCAAGTAAATACAAAAGTATTGGGGTGCAATGGAAATAGCATGCAAAATCAATGGAAGTCAATGCAAAAGTATTGGGGTTCATGGAAATAGAATGCAAAATCAAGGCAAGTCAATGCAAAAGTATTGGAGTGCAATGGATAAAGAATGCAAAATAAATGCAAGTCATTGCAAAAGTACTGGGGTGCAATGGAAATAGAATGCAAAATCAATGCAAGTGAATGCAAAAGAATTGGGGTGCAAAGGAAATAGCATGCAAAATTAATGGAAGTAAATGCAAAAGTATTGGGGTGCATTGGAAATAGAATGCAAAATCAATGCAAGTGAATGCAAAAGAATTGGGGTGCAATGGAAAAAGAATGCAAAATCAATGCAAGTCAATGCAAAAGAATTGGAGTGCAATGGAAATTGCAAAATCAATGGAAGTAAATGCAAAAATATTGGAGTGCAATGGAAATAGAATGCAAAATCAATGCAAATCAGTGCAAAAGTATTGGGGAGCAATGGAAATAGAATACAAAATCAATGCAAGTCAATGCAAAAGTATTGGGGTGCAATGGAAAAAGAATGCAAAATCAATGCAAGTAAATACAAAAGTATTGCGGTGCAATGGAAATATCATGCAAAAACAATGGAAGTCAATGCAAAAAAATTGGGGTGCAATGGAAATAGAATGCAAAATCAATGCAAGTCAATGCAAAAAAATTGGGGTGCAATGGAAATAGAAAGCAAAATCAATGCAAGTCAATGCAAAAGTATTGGGGTGCAATGGAAAAAGAATGCAAAATAAATGCAAGTAAATACATAATTATTGTTGTACAATGGAAATAGAATGAAAAATCAATGGAAGTCACAGCAAAAGTATTGGGGTGCAATGCAAATAGCATGCAAAACCAATGCAAGTAAAT
Source organism: Anolis sagrei (assembly GCF_037176765.1). Taxonomy (NCBI): domain Eukaryota; kingdom Metazoa; phylum Chordata; class Lepidosauria; order Squamata; family Anolidae; genus Anolis; species Anolis sagrei. Next base: position 17,380,820 of record NC_090033.1, read on the forward strand.
ACAAAAGTATTGGGGTGCAATGCAAATAGCTTTTAAAACCAATGCAAGTAAATACAAAAGTATTGGGATGCATTGGAAATAGCATGAAAAATCAATGCAAGTCAATGCAAAAATATTGGAGTGCAATGGAAATAGAATGCAAAATCAATGCAAATCAGTGCAAAAGTATTGGGGAGCAATGGAAATAGAATACAAAATCAATGCAAGTCAAAGCAAAAGTATTGGGGTGCAGAGGAAATAGAATACAAAATCAATGCAAGTAAATACAAAAGTATTGGGGAGCAATGGAAATAGCATGCAAAATAAATTGAAGTAAAAGCAAAAGTATTGGGGTGCAATGGAAATAGCATGCAAAATCAATGCAAGTAAGTGGAAAAGTATTGGGGTACAATAGAAATAGAATGCAAAATTAATGCAAGTAAGTGGAAAAGTATTAGGTTACAATGGAAATAGAATGCAAAATTAATGCAAGGTTATGCAAAAGAATTGGGGTGCAATGGAAAGAGCGTGCGAAATCAATGGAAGTAAATTCAAAAGTATTGGGATGCATTGGAAATAGCATGCAAAATCAAGGCAAGTCCATGCAAAAATATTGGAGTGCAATGGAAATATAATGCAAAAGCAATGCAAGTCAATGCAAAAGAATTGGGGTGCAATGGAAAAAGAATGCAAAATAAATGCAAGTCATTGCAAACGTATTGGGGTGCAATGCAAATAGCATGCAAAAACAATGGAAGTAAATGGAAAAGTATTGAGGTGCATTGGAAATAGCATGCAAAATCAATGCAAGTCAATGCAAAAGTATTGGGGTGCAATGGAAATAGAATGCAAAATTAATTCAAGTCATGCAAAATTATTGGGGTGCAATGGAAATAGAATGCAAAATCAATGCAAGTGAACGCAAAAGAATTGGGGTGCAATGGAAAAAGAATGCAAAATAAATGCAAGTCATTGCAAAAGTATTGGGGTGCAATGCAAATAGCATGCAAAAACAATGGAAGTAAAGGCAAAAGTATTGAGGTGCAAATGTATTGGGGTGCAATGGAAATAGAATGAAAAATCAATGCAAGTAAATGCAAAAGAATTGGGGTGCAGAGGAAATAGAATACAAAATCAATGCAAGTAAATACAAAAGTATTGGGGTGCAATGGAAATAGCATGCAAAATCAATGGAAGTAAATGCAAAAGTATTAGGGTACAATGGAAATAGAATGCAAAATTAATGCAAGGTTATGCAAAAATATTGGTGTGCAATGGAAATACAATGCAAAATTTTTGTTGTGCAATGGAAATAGCATGCAAAATCAATGGAAGTCAATGCAAAAGTATTGGGGTGCAATGGAAATAGCATGAAAAATCAATGCAATTCAATGCAAAAGTATTGGGGTTCATGGAAATAGAATGCAAAATCAAGGCAAGTCAATGCAAAAGTATTGGAGTGCAATGGATAAAGAACGCAAAATAAATGCAAGTCATTGCAAAAGTACTGGGGTGCAATGGAAATAGAATGCAAAATCAATGCAAGTGAATGCAAAAGAATTGGGGTGCAAAGGAAATAGCATGCAAAATTAATGGAAGTAAATGCAAAAGTATTGGGGTGCATTGGAAATAGCATGCAAAATCAACGCAAGTCAATGCAAAAGAATTGGAGTGCAATGGAAATTGCAAAATCAATGGAAGTAAATGCAAAAAAATTGGGGTGCAATGGAAATAGCATGCAAAATCAATGCAAGTCAAAGCAAAAATATTGGGGTGCAATGGAAATAGCATGCAAAATCAATGCAAGTAAGTGGAAAAGTATTGGGGTACAATAGAAATAGAATGCAAAATTAATGCAAGGTTATGCAAGAATATTGGCGTGCAATGGAAATAAAATGCAAAATCAATGCAAGTCAATGCAAAAATATTGGAGTGCAATGGAAATAGAACGCAAAATCATTGCAAATCAATGAAAACGTATTGGGGTGCAATGGGAATAGCATGCAAAATCAATGCAAGTCAATGCAAAATATTGGGGAGCAATGGAAATACAATGCAAAATCAATGGAGGTAAATGCAAAAAAATTGGTGTGCATTGGAAATAGCATGCAAAATCAAGGCAAGTCCATGCAAAAATATTGGAGTGCAATGGAAATAGTATGCAAAATCAATGCAAGTCAATGCAAAAAAATTGGGGTGCAATGGAAATAGAATGCAAAATCAATGCAAGTAAGTGGAAAAGTACTGGGATGCAATGGAAATAGAATACAAAACAAAGGCAAGTCAATGCAAAAGAATTGAGGTGCAATCGAAATAGCATGCAAAATCAATGGAAGTAAATGCAAAAGTATTGGGGTGCAATGGAAATAGCATACAAAATAAAATGCAAGTCAATGCAAAAATACTGGAGTGCAATGGAAATAGCATGCAAAATCAATGCAAGTAAGTGGAAAAGTATTGGGGTACAATGGAAATATAATGCAAAATCAATGCAACTGAATGCAAATTTTTTGTTGTGCAATGGAAAAAGCATGCAAAATCAATGCAAGTCAAAGCAAAAATATTGGAGTGCAATGGAAATAGAATGCAAAATCAATGCAAATCAGTGCAAAAGTACTGGGGTGCAATGCAAATAGCATGCAAAAACAATGGAAGTAAAGGCAAAAGTATTGAGGTGCATTCGAAATAGCATGCAAAATCAATGCAAGTCAATGCAAAAATATTGGGGTGCAATGCAAATAGCATGCAAAAACAATGGAAGTAAATGCAAAAGTATTGGGGTGCATTGGAAATAGAATGCAAAATCAATGGAAGTCAATGCAAAAGTATTGGGGTCCAATGGAAATAGCATGCAAAATCAAGGCAAGTCAATGCAAAAATATTGGAGTGCAATGGAAATAGAATGCAAAAGCAATGCAAGTAAATGCAAAAGAATTGGGGTGCAATGGGAAAAGAATGCAAAATAAATGCAAGTCATTGCAAAAGTATTGGGGTGCAATGGAAATAGCATGCAAAAACAATGGAAGTAAAGGCAAAAATATTGAGGTGCATTCGAAGTCGCATGCAAAATCAATGCAAGTCAATGCAAAAGTATTGGGGTGCAATGGAAATAGTATGCAAAATCAATGCAAATAAATAAAAAATAATTTTTGTACAATGGAAATAGAATGAAAAATCAATGGAAGTCACAGCAAATGTATTGCGGTGCAATGGAAATAGAATGCAAAATCAATGCAAGTCAATGCAAAAGTATTGGGGTGCAATGGAAATAGCATGCAAAGTCAATGGAAGTAAATGCAAAAGTATTGGGGTGCATTGGAAATAGCATGCAAAATCAATGCAAGTCAATGCAAAATTAATGGAGTGCAATGGAAATAGATTGCAAAATCAATGCAAGTCAAAGCAAAAGTATTGGGGTGCAGAGGAAATAGAATACAAAATCAATGCAAGTAAATACAAAAGTATTGGGGTGCAATGGAAATAGTATGCAAAATCAATGCAAGTCAATGCAAAGGAATTGGGGTGCAATGGAAATAGAATGCAAAATCAATGCAAGTAAGTGGAAAAGTATTAGGTTACAATGGAAATAGAATGCAAAAATAATGCAAGGTTATGCAAAAATATTGGCGTGCAATGGAAATACAATGCAAAATCAATGCAAGTCAATGCTAAATTTTTGTTGTGCAATGGAAATAGCATGCAAAATCAAAGCAATTCAATGCAAAAGTATTGGGGTTCATTGAAACAGAATGCAAAAGCAAAGCAAAGTCAATACAAAAGTATTGGGGTGCAATGGAAATAGAATGCAAAATTAATGCAAGTAAATGCAAAAGAATTGGGGTGCCATGGAAATAGAATGCAAAATCATTGCAAATCAATGCAAATGTATTGGTGTGCAATGCAAATAGCATGCAAAAACAATGGAAGTCAATGCAAAAGTATTGGGGTGCATTTGATATAGCATGCAAAGTCAATGCAAGTCAATGCAAAAATATTGGAGTGCAATGGAAATAGAATGCAAAATAAATGGAAGTCAATGCAAAAAATTGGGGTGCAATGGAAATAGAATGCAAAATCAATGCAAGTCAATGCAAAAAATTGGGGTGCAATGGAAATAGAATGCAAAATCAATGCAAGTAAGGGGAAAAGTATTGGGCTGCAAAGGAAATAGAATCCAAAATTAATGCAAGGTTATGCAAAAATATTGGCGTGAAAGGGAAATACAATGCAAAATCAATGCAAGTCAGTGCAAAAGTAAGGGTGTGCAATGGAAATAGAATGCAAAATCAATGCGAATAAATGCAAATCTTTTGTTGTGCAATGGAAAATGTATGCAAAATCAATTCAAGTCAATGCAAATGTATTGGGGTGCAATGGAAAAAGAATGCAAAATAAATGCAAGTAAATACATAATTATTGTTGTACAATGGAAATAGAATGAAAAATCAATGGAAGTCACAGCAAAAGTATTGGGGTGCAATGCAAATAGCTTTTAAAACCAATGCAAGTAAATACAAAAGTATTGGGATGCATTGGAAATAGCATGAAAAATCAATGCAAGTCAATGCAAAAATATTGGAGTGCAATGGAAATAGAATGCAAATCAATGCAAGTCAAAGCAAAAGTATTGGGGTGCAGAGGAAATAGAATACAACATCAATGCAAGTAAATACAAAAGTATTGGGGTGCAATGGAAATAGCATGCAAAATCAATGGAAGTCAATGCAAAAGTATTGGGGTGCAATGGAAATAGCATGAAAAATCAATGCAATTCAATGCAAAAGTATTGGGGTTCATGGAAATAGAATGCAAAATCAAGGCAAGTCAATGCAAAAGTATTGGAGTGCAATGGATAAAGAATGCAAAATAAATGCAAGTCATTGCAAAAGTACTGGGGTGCAATGGAAATAGAATGCAAAATCAATGCAAGTGAATGCAAAAGAATTGGGGTGCAAAGGAAATAGCATGCAAAATTAATGGAAGTAAATGCAAAAGTATTGGGGTGCATTGGAAATAGCATGCAAAATCAATGCAAGTCAATGCAAAAGAATTGGAGTGCAATGGAAATTGCAAAATCAATGGAAGTAAATGCAAAAAAATTGGGGTGCAATGGAAATAGCATGCAAAATCAATGGAAGTCAATGCAAAAGTATTGCGGTGCAATGGAAATAGAATGCAAAATCAATGCAAGTCAATGCAAAAATATTGGAGTGCAATGGAAATAGAATGCAAAATCAATGCAAATCAGTGCAAAAGTATTGGGGTGCAACGGAAATAGAATGCAAAATCAATGCAAGTCAAAGCAAAAATATTGGGGTGCAATGGAAATAGCATGCAAAATCAATGCAAGTAAGTGGAAAAGTATTGGGGTACAATAGAAATAGAATGCAAAATTAATGCAAGGTTATGCAAGAATATTGGCGTGCAATGGAAATAAAATGCAAAATCAATGCAAGTCAATGCAAAAATATTGGAGTGCAATGGAAATAGAACGCAAAATCATTGCAAATCAATGAAAAGGTATTGGGGTGCAATGGGAATAGCATGCAAAATCAATGCAAGTCAATGCAAAATATTGGGGAGCAATGGAAATACAATGCAAAATCAATGGAGGTAAGTTGAAAAAAATTGGTGTGCATTGGAAATAGCATGCAAAATCAAGGCAAGTCCATGCAAAAATATTGGAGTGCAATGGAAATAGTATGCAAAATCAATGCAAGTCAATGCAAAAAAATTGGGGTGCAATGGAAATAGAATGCAAAATCAATGCAAGTAAGTGGAAAAGTACTGGGATGCAATGGAAATAGAATACAAAACAAAGGCAAGTCAATGCAAAAGAATTGAGGTGCAATGGAAATAGCATGCAAAATCAATGGAAGTAAATGCAAAAGTATTGGGGTGCAATGGAAATAGCATACAAAATAAAATGCAAGTCAATGCAAAAATACTGGAGTGCAATGGAAATAGCATGCAAAATCAATACAAGTAAGTGGAAAAGTATTGGGGTACAATGGAAATATAATGCAAAATCAATGCAACTGAATGCAAATTTTTTGTTGTGCAATGGAAAAAGCATGCAAAATCAATGCAAGTCAAAGCAAAAATATTGGAGTGCAATGGAAATAGAATGCAAAATCAATGCAAATCAGTGCAAAAGTACTGGGGTGCAATGCAAATAGCATGCAAAAACAATGGAAGTAAAGGCAAAAGTATTGAGGTGCATTCGAAATAGCATGCAAAATCAATGCAAGTCAATGCAAAAATATTGGGGTGCAATGGAAATAGCATGCAAAATCAATTCAAGTCAATGCAAAGGTATTGGGGGACAATGCAAATAGTATGCAAAATCAATGCAAATAAATACAAAATTATTGTTGTACAATGGAAATACAATGAAAAATCAATGCAAGTAACAGCAAATGTATTGGGGTGCAATGGAAATAGAATGAAAAATCAATGCAAGTAAATGCAAAAGAATTGGGGTGCAGAGGAAATAGAATACAAAATCAATGCAAGTAAATACAAAAGTATTGGGGTGCAATGGAAATAGCATGCAAAATCAATGGAAGTAAATGCAAAAGTATTAGGGTACAATGGAAATAGAATGCAAAATTAATGCAAGGTTATGCAAAAATATTGGTGTGCAATGGAAATACAATGCAAAATCAATGCAAATCAATGCAAAATTTTTGTTGTGCAATGGAAATAGCATGCAAAATTAATGCAATTCAATGCAAAAGTATTGGGGTTCATGGAAATAGAAGGCAAAAGCAAAGCAAAGTCAATGCAAAATTATTGGGGTGCAATGGAAATAGAATGCAAAATCAATGCAAGTAAATGCAAAAGAATTGGGGTGCCATGGAAATAGTATGCAAAATCATTGCAAATCAATGCAAATGTATTGGTGTGCAATGCAAATAGCATGCAAAAACAATGGAAGTAAATGCAAAAGTATTGGGGTGCATTGGATATAGCATGCAAAATCAATCCAAGTCAATGCAAAAATATTGGAGTGCAATGGAAATAGAATGCAAAATCAATGCAAGTAAATACAAAAGTATTGGGGTGCAATGGTAATAGCATGCAAAATAAATTGAAGTAAAAGCAAAAGTATTGCGGTGCAATGGAAATATCATGCAAAAACAATGGAAGTGAATGCAAAAAAATTGGGGTGCAATGGAAATAGAATGCAAAATCAATGCAAGTCAATGCAAAAAAATTGGGGTGCAATGGAAATAGAATGCAAAATCAATGCAAGTAAGTGGAAAAGTACTGGGATGCAATGGAAATAGAATACAAAACAAATGCAAGTCAATGCAAAAGAATTGAGGTGCAATGGAAATAGCATGCAAAATCAATGGAAGTAAATGCAAAAGTATTGGGGTGCAATGGAAATAGCATACATAATAAAATGCAAGTCAATGCAAAAATACTGGAGTGCAATGGAAATAGCATGCAAAATCAATGCAAGTAAGTGGAAAAGTATTGGGGTACAATGGAAATATAATGCAAAATCAATGCAACTGAATGCAAATTTTTTGTTGTGCAATGGAAAAAGCATGCAAAATCAATGCAAGTCAAAGCAAAAATATTGGAGTGCAATGGAAATAGAATGCAAAATCAATGCAAATCAGTGCAAAAGTACTGAGGTGCAATGCAAATAGCATGCAAAAACAATGGAAGTAAAGGCAAAAGTATTGAGGTGCATTCGAAATAGCATGCAAAATCAATGCAAGTCAATGCAAAAATATTGGGGTGCAATGGAAATAGCATGCAAAATCAATGGAAGTAAATGCAAAAGTATTGGGGTGCATTGGAAATAGACTGCAAAATCAATGGAAATCAATGCAAAAGTATTGGGGTCCAATGGAAATAGCATGCAAAATCAAGGCAAGTCAATGCAAAAATATTGGAGTGCAATGGAAATAGAATGCAAAAGCAATGCAAGTAAATGCAAAAGAATTGGGGTGCAATGGGAAAAGAATGCAAAATAAATGCAAGTCATTGCAAAAGTATTGGGGTGCAATGGAAATAGCATGCAAAAACAATGGAAGTAAAGGCAAAAATATTGAGGTGCATTCGAAGTCGCATGCAAAATCAATGCAAGTCAATGCAAAAGTATTGGGGTGCAATGGAAATAGTATGCAAAATCAATGCAAATAAATAAAAAATAATTTTTGTACAATGGAAATAGAATGAAAAATCAATGGAAGTCACAGCAAATGTATTGCGGTGCAATGGAAATAGAATGCAAAATCAATGCAAGTCAATGCAAAAGTATTGGGGTGCAATGGAAATAGCATGCAAAATCAATGCAAGTAAGTGGAAAAGTATTGGGGTACAATAGAAATAGAATGCAAAATTAATGCAAGTAAGTGGAAAAGTATTAGGTTACAATGGAAATAGAATGCAAAATTAATGCAAGGTTATGCAAAAGAATTGGGGTGCAATGGAAAGAGCGTGCGAAATCAATGGAAGTAAATTCAAAAGTATTGGGATGCATTGGAAATAGCATGCAAAATCAAGGCAAGTCCATGCAAAAATATTGGAGTGCAATGGAAATATAATGCAAAAGCAATGCAAGTCAATGCAAAAGAATTGGGGTGCAATGGAAAAAGAATGCAAAATAAATGCAAGTCATTGCAAACGTATTGGGGTGCAATGCAAATAGCATGCAAAAACAATGGAAGTAAATGGAAAAGTATTGAGGTGCATTGGAAATAGCATGCAAAATCAATGCAAGTCAATGCAAAAGTATTGGGGTGCAATGGAAATAGAATGCAAAATTAATTCAAGTCATGCAAAATTATTGGGGTGCAATGGAAATAGAATGCAAAATCAATGCAAGTGAACGCAAAAGAATTGGGGTGCAATGGAAAAAGAATGCAAAATAAATGCAAGTCATTGCAAAAGTATTGGGGTGCAATGCAAATAGCATGCAAAAACAATGGAAGTAAAGGCAAAAGTATTGAGGTGCATTGGAAATAGCATGCAAAATCAATGCAAGTCAATGCAAAAGTATTGGGGTGCAATGGAAATAGCATGCAAAATCAATTCAAGTCAATGCAAAGGTATTGGGGGGCAATGCAAATAGTATGCAAAATCAATGCAAATAAATACAAAATTATTGTTGTACAATGGAAATAGAATGAAAAATCAATGCAAGTAACAGCAAATGTATTGGGGTGCAATGGAAATAGAATGAAAAATCAATGCAAGTAAATGCAAAAGAATTGGGGTGCAGAGGAAATAGAATACAAAATCAATGCAAGTAAATACAAAAGTATTGGGGTGCAATGGAAATAGCATGCAAAATCAATGGAAGTAAATGCAAAAGTATTAGGGTACAATGGAAATAGAATGCAAAATTAATGCAAGGTTATGCAAAAATATTGGGGTGCAATGGAAATAGAATGCAAAATTAATTCAAGTCAATGCAAAAGTATTGGGGTGCAATGGAAATAGCATGCAAAATCAATGGAAGTAAATGCAATAGTATTGGGGTGCATTGGTAATGGCATGCAAAATCAATCCAAGTCAATGCAAAATTATTGGGGTGCAATGGAAATATAATGCAAAATCAATGCAAGTGAATGCAAAAGTATTGGGGTGCCATGGAAATAGCATGCAAAACAAATGCAAGAATGCAAAATTATTGGAGTGCAATGGAAATAGAATTTAATATCAAGGCATGTCAATGCAAAAGTATTGGGGCGCAATGGAAATAAAATGCAATATAATTGCAAGTAACTGCAAAAATATTGGGGTTGCAATGGAAATAGTATGCAAAATCAATGCAAGTCAATGCAAAAGTATTGGGGTGCAATGAAAATAGAATACAAAATCAATGCAAGTCAATGCAAAAATATTGGAGTGCAATGGAAATAGCTTGCAAAATAAATTGAAGTAAAAGCAAAAGTATTGGGGTGCAATGGAAATAGCATGCAAAATCAATGGAAGTCAATGCAAAAGTATGGGGTTGCAATGGAAATAGAATGCAAAATCAATGCAAGTCAATGCAAAAAATTGGGGTGCAATGGAAATAGAATGCAAAATCAATGCAAGTAAGGGGAAAAGTATTGGGTTGCAAAGGAAATAGAATGCAAAATCAATGCAAGGTTATGCAAAAATATTGGCGTGCAAGGGAAATACAATGCAAAATCAATGCAAGTCAGTGCAAAAGTAAGGGTGTGCAATGGAAATAGAATGCAAAATCAATGCGAATCAATGCAAATCTTTTGTTGTGCAATGGAAAATGCATGCAAAATCAATGCAAGTCAATGCAAAAGTATTGGGGTGCAATGGAAAAAGAATGCAAAATAAATGCAAGTAAATACATAATTATTGTTGTACAATGGAAATAGAATGAAAAATCAATGGAAGTCACAGCAAAAGTATTGGGGTGCAATGCAAATAGCTTTTAAAACCAATGCAAGTAAATACAAAAGTATTGGGATGCATTGGAAATAGCATGAAAAATCAATGCAAGTCAATGCAAAAATATTGGAGTGCAATGGAAATAGAATGCAAATCAATGCAAGTCAAAGCAAAAGTATTGGGGTGCAGAGGAAATAGAATACAACATCAATGCAAGTAAATACAAAAGTATTGGGGTGCAATGGAAATAGCATGCAAAATCAATGGAAGTCAATGCAAAAGTATTGAGGTGCAATGGAAATAACATGAAAAATCAATGCAATTCAATGCAAAAGTATTGGGGTTCATGGAAATAGAATGCAAAATCAAGGCAAGTCAATGCAAAAGTATTGGAGTGCAATGGATAAAGAATGCAAAATAAATGCAAGTGAATGCAAAAGTACTGGGGTGCAATGGAAATAGAATGCAAAATCAATGCAAGTGAATGCAAAAGAATTGGGGTGCAAAGGAAATAGCATGCAAAATTAATGGAAGTAAATGCAAAAGTATTGGGGTGCATTAGAAATAGAATGCAAAATCAATGCAAGTGAATGCAAAAGAATTGGGGTGCAATGGAAAAAGAATGCAAAATCAATGCAAGTCAATGCAAAAGAATTGGAGTGCAATGGAAATTGCAAAATCAATGGAAGTAAATGCAAAAATATTGGAGTGCAATGGAAATAGAATGCAAAATCAATGCAAGTAAATACAAAAGTATTGGGGTGCAATGGAAATAGAATGAAAAATAAATTGAAGTAAAAGCAAAAGTATTGCGGTGCAATGGAAATATCATGCAAAAACAATGGAAGTCAATGCAAAAAAATTGGGGTGCAATGGAAATAGAATGCAAAATCAATGCAAGTCAATGCAAAAAAAATTGGGGTGCAATGGAAATAGAATGCAAAATCAATGGAAGTCAATGCAAAAGTATTGGGGTGCAATGGAAAAAGAATGCAAAATAAATGCAAGTAAATACATAATTATTGTTGTACAATGGAAATAGAATGAAAAATCAATGGAAGTCACAGCAAAAGTATTGGGGTGCAATGCAAATAGCATGCAAAACCAATGCAAGTAAATACAAAAGTATTGGGGTGCAATGCAAATAGCTTTTAAAACCAATGCAAGTAAATACAAAAGTATTGGGATGCATTGGAAATAGCATGAAAAATCAATGCAAGTCAATGCAAAAATATTGGAGTGCAATGGAAATAGAATGCAAAATCAATGCAAATCAGTGCAAAAGTATTGGGGAGCAATGGAAATAGAATACAAAATCAATGCAAGTCAAAGCAAAAGTATTGGGGTGCAGAGGAAATAGAATACAAAATCAATGCAAGTAAATACAAAAGTATTGGGGTGCAATGGAAATAGCATGCAAAATAAATTGAAGTAAAAGCAAAAGTATTGGGGTGCAATGGAAATAGCATGCAAAATCAATGCAAGTAAGTGGAAAAGTATTGGGGTACAATAGAAATAGAATGCAAAATTAATGCAAGTAAGTGGAAAAGTATTAGGTTACAATGGAAATAGAATGCAAAATTAATGCAAGGTTATGCAAAAGAATTGGGGTGCAATGGAAAGAGCGTGCGAAATCAATGGAAGTAAATTCAAAAGTATTGGGATGCATTGGAAATAGCATGCAAAATCAAGGCAAGTCCATGCAAAAATATTGGAGTGCAATGGAAATATAATGCAAAAGCAATGCAAGTCAATGCAAAAGAATTGGGGTGCAATGGAAAAAGAAAGCAAGATAAATGCAAGTCATTGCAAACGTATTGGGGTGCAATGCAAATAGCATGCAAAAACAATGGAAGTAAATGGAAAAGTATTGAGGTGCATTGGAAATAGCATGCAAAATCAATGCAAGTCAATGCAAAAGTATTGGGGTGCAATGGAAATAGAATGCAAAATTAATTCAAGTCATGCAAAATTATTGGGGTGCAATGGAAATAGAATGCAAAATCAATGCAAGTGAACGCAAAAGAATTGGGGTGCAATGGAAAAAGAATGCAAAATAAATGCAAGTCATTGCAAAAGTATTGGGGTGCAATGCAAATAGCATGCAAAAACAATGGAAGTAAAGGCAAAAGTATTGAGGTGCATTGGAAATAGCATGCAAAATCAATGCAAGTCAATGCAAAAGTATTGGGGTGCAATGGAAATAGCATGCAAAATCAATTCAAGTCAATGCAAAGGTATTGGGGGGCAATGCAAATAGTATGCAAAATCAATGCAAATAAATACAAAATTATTGTTGTACAATGGAAATAGAATGAAAAATCAATGCAAGTAACAGCAAATGTATTGGGGTGCAATGGAAATAGAATGAAAAATCAATGCAAGTAAATGCAAAAGAATTGGGGTGCAGAGGAAATAGAATACAAAATCAATGCAAGTAAATACAAAAGTATTGGGGTGCAATGGAAATAGCATGCAAAATCAATGGAAGTAAATGCAAAAGTATTAGGGTACAATGGAAATAGAATGCAAAATTAATGCAAGGTTATGCAAAAATATTGGTGTGCAATGGAAATACAATGCAAAATCAATGCAAATCAATGCAAAAGTATTGGGGTTCATGGAAATAGAAGGCAAAAGCAAAGCAAAGTCAATGCAAAATTATTGGGGTGCAATGGAAATAGAATGCAAAATCAATGCAAGTAAATGCAAAAGAATTGGGGTGCCATGGAAATAGTATGCAAAATCATTGCAAATCAATGCAAATGTATTGGTGTGCAATGCAAATAGCATGCAAAAACAATGGAAGTAAATGCAAAAGTATTGGGGTGCATTGGATATAGTATGCAAAATCAATCCAAGTCAATGCAAAAGTATTGGGGTTCATGGAAATAGAATGCAAAATCAAGGCAAGTCAATGCAAAAGTATTGGAGTGCAATGGATAAAGAATGCAAAATCAATGCAAGTCAATGCAAGATTATTGTGGTGCAATTGAATTAGAATGCAAAATCATTGCAAATCAATGCAAAAGTATTGGGGTGCAATGGAAATAGCATGCAAAATTAATGCAAGTTAATGCAAAATTATTGGAGTGCAATGGAAATAGAATGCAATATCAAGGCAAGCCAATGCAAAAGTATTGTGGTGCAATGGAAATAGAATGCAAAATTAATGCAAGTCAATGCAAAAGTATTGGGGTGCAATGGAAATAGAATGCAAAATCAATGCAAGTCAATGCAAAATTATTTGGGTGCAAAGGAAATAGAATGCAATATCAAGGCAAGTCAATGCAAAAGTATTGGGGTGCAATGGAAATAGCATGCAAAACAAATGCAAGTCAATGCAAAATTATTTGGGTGCAAAGGAAATAGAATGCAATATCAAGGCAAGTCAATGCAAAAGTATTGGGGTGCAATGGAAATAGCATGCAAAACAAATGCAAGTCAATGCAAAATTGTTGGGGTGCAATGGAAATAAAATTCAATATCAAGGCAAGTCAATGCAAAAGAATTGGGGTGCAATGGAAATCGCATGCAAAATCAATGGAAGTAAATTCCAAAGTATTGGGGTGCATTGGAAATAGAATGAATAATCAATGCAATTCAATGCAAAAGTATTGGGGTGCAATGCAAATAGAATGCAATATTATTGCAAGCCAATGTAAAAATATTGGGGTACAATGGAAATTGTATGCAAAATATATGCAAGTATATTTTGCAAACAAAAGTATTGGGGTGCATTGGAAATAGAATGCAATTCATTGCAAATCAATGCAAAAGTATTGGGGTGCAATGGAAATAGAATGCAAAATCAATGCAAGTCAATGCAAAATTGTTGGGGTGCAATGGAAATAGAATGCAAAATCAATCCAAGTCAATGCAAAAGAATTGGGGTGCAATGGAAATAGCATGCAAAATCAATGGAAGTAAATTCCAAAGTATTGGGGTGCATTGGAAATAGAATGCAAAATCATTGCAAATCAATGCAAAAGTATTGGGGTGCAATGGAAATAGAATGCAAAATTAATGCAAGTCAGTACAAAAGTATTGGGGTGCAATGGAAATAGAATGCAATATCAAGGCAAGTCAATGCAAAAGTATTGGGGTGCAATGGAAATAGCATGCAAAACCAATGCAAGTCAATGCAAAATTATTGGGGTGCAATGGAAATAAAATTCAATATCAAGGCAAGTCAATGCAAAAGTATTGGGGTGCAATGGAAATAGAATGCAAAATCAATGCAAGTCAATGCAAAAGAATTGGGGTGCAATGGAAATAGCATGCAAAATCAATGGAAGTAAATTCCAAAGTATTGGGGTGCATTGGAAATAGAATGAATAATCAATGCAATTCAATGCAAAAGTATTGGGGTGCAATGCAAATAGAATGCAATATTATTGCAAGCCAATGTAAAAATATTGGGGTACAATGGAAATTGTATGCAAAATATATGCAAGTATATTTTGCAAACAAAAGTATTGGGGTGCATTGGAAATAGAATGCAATTCATTGCAAATCAATGCAAAAGTATTGGGGTGCAATGGAAATAGAATGCAAAATCAATGCAAGTCAATGCAAGATTATTGTGGTGCAATTGAATTAGAATGCAAAATCATTGCAAATCAATGCAAAAGTATTGGGGTGCAATGGAAATAGAATGCAAAATTAATGCAAGTCAGTACAAAAGTATTGGGGTGCAATGGAAATAGAATGCAAAATCAATGCAAGTCAATGCAAAATTATTGGGGTGCAATGGAAATAGAATGCAATATCAATGCAAGTCAATGCAAAAGAATTGGGGTGCAATGGAAATAGCATGCAAAACAAATGCAAGTCAATGCAAAATTATTGGGGTGCAATGGAAATAAAATTGAATATCAAGGCAAGTCAATACAAAAATATTGGAGTGCAATGGAAATAGAATGCAAAATCAATGCAAATCAGTGCAAAAGTATTGGGGTGCAATGGAAATAGAATGCAAAATCAATGCAAGTCAAAGCAAAAATATTGGGGTGCAATGGAAATAGCATGCAAAATCAATGCAAGTAAGTGGAAAAGTATTGGGGTACAATAGAAATAGAATGCAAAATTAATACAAGGTTATGCAAGAATATTGGCGTGCAATGGAAATAAAATGCAAAATGAATGCAAGTCAATGCAAAAATATTGGAGTGCAATGGAAATAGAACGCAAAATCATTGCAAATCAATGAAAAGGTATTGGGGTGCAATGGGAATAGCATGCAAAATCAATGCAAGTCAATGCAAAATATTGGGGAGCAATGGAAATACAATGCAAAATCAATGGAGGTAAATGCAAAAAAATTGGTGTGCAATGGAAATAGCATGCAAAAACAATGGAGGTAAATTCCAAAGTATTGGGGTGCATTGGAAATAGAATGCAAAATTAATGCAACTCAATGCAAAAGTATTGTGGTGCAATGGAAATAGAATGCAAAATTAATGCAAGTCAGTACAAAAGTATTGGGGTGCAATGGAAATAGAATGCAAAATCAATGCAAGTCAATGCAAAATTATTGGGGTGCAATGGAAATAGAATGCAATATCAAGGCAAGCCAATGCAAAAGTATTGGGGTGCAATGGAAATAAAATTCAATATCAAGGCAAGTCAATGCAAAAGTATTGGGGTGCAATGGAAATAGAATGCAAAATCAATGCAAGTCAATGCAAAAGAATTGGGGTGCAATGCAAATAGAATGCAATATTAATGCAAGCCAATGTAAAAATATTGGGATACAATGGAAATAGTATGCAAAATATATGCAAGTATATTTTGCAAACAAATGTATTGGGGTGCATTGGAAATAGAATGCAATTCATTGCAAATCAATGCAAAAGTATTGGGGTGCAATGGAAATAGAATGCAAAATCAATTCAAGTCAATGCAAGATTATTGTGGTGCAATTGAATTAGAATGCAAAATCATTGCAAATCAATGCAAAAGTATTGGGGTGCAATGGAAATAGCATGCAAAATTAATGCAAGTTAATGCAAAATTATTGGAGTGCTATGGAAATAGAATGCCAACTCAATGCAAGTGAATGCAAAATTATTGGGGTGCAATGGAAATAGAATGCAATATCAAGGCAACTCAATGCAAAAGTATTGTGGTGCAATGGAAATAGAATGCAAAATTAATGCAAGTCAATGCAAAAGTATTGGGGTGCAATGGAAATAGAATGCAAAATCAATGCAAGTCAATGCAAAATTATTTGGGTGCAAAGGAAATAGAATGCAATATCAAGGCAAGTCAATGCAAAAGTATTGGGGTGCAATGGAAATAGCATGCAAAACAAATGCAAGTCAATGCAAAATTATTGGGGTGCAATGGAAATAAAATTCAATATCAAGGCAAGTCAATGCAAAAGTATTGGGGTGCAATGGAAATAGAATGCAAAATCAATGCAAGTCAATGCAAAAGAATTGGGGTGCAATGGAAATAGCATGCAAAATCAATGCAAGTCAATGCAAAAGAATTGGGGTGCAATGGAAATAGCATGCAAAATCAATGGAAGTAAATTCCAAAGTATTGGGGTGCATTGGAAATAGAATGCAAAATCAATGCAATTCAATGCAAAAGTATTGGGGTGCAATGCAAATGGAATGCAATATTAATGCAAGCCAATGTAAAATATTGGGGTACAATGGAAATAGTATGCAAAATATATGCAAGTATATTTTGCAAACAAATGTATTGGGGTGCATTGGAAATAGAATGCAATTCATTGCAAACCAATGCAAAAGTATTGGGGTGCAATGGATATAGAATGCAAAATCAATGCAAGTCAATGCAAGATTATTGTGGTGCAATTGAATTAGAATGCAAAATCATTGCAAATCAATGCAAAAGTATTGGGGTGCAATGGAAATAGAATGCAAAATTAATGCAAGTCAGTACAAAAGTATTGGGGTGCAATGGAAATAGAATGCAAAATCAATGCAAGTCAATGCAAAATTATTGGGGTGCAATGGAAATAGAATGCAATATCAAGGCAAGTCAATGCAAAAGTATTGGGGTGCAATGGAAATAGCATGCAAAACAAATGCAAGTCAATGCAAAATTGTTGGGGTGCAATGGAAATAAAATTCAATATCAAGGCAAGTCAATTCAAAAGAATTGGGGTGCAATGGAAATAGCATGCAAAATCAATGGAAGTAAATTCCAAAGTATTGGGGTGCATTGGAAATAGAATGAATAATCAATGCAATTCAATGCAAAAGTATTGGGGTGCAATGCAAATAGAATGCAATATTATTGCAAGCCAATGTAAAAATATTGGGGTACAATGGAAATTGTATGCAAAATATATGCAAGTATATTTTGCAAACAAAAGTATTGGGGTGCACTGGAAATAGAATGCAATTCATTGCAAATCAATGCAAAAGTATTGGGGTGCAATGGAAATAGAATGCAAAATCAATGCAAGTCAGTACAAAAGTATTGGGGTGCAATGGAAATAGAATGCAAAATCAATGCAAGTCAATGCAAAATTATTGGGGTGCAATGGAAATAGAATGCAATATCAAGGCAAGTCATTGCAAATGTATTGGGGTGCAATGCAAATAGCATGCAAAAACAATGGAAGTAAATGCAAAAGTATTGGGGTGCATTGGTAATAGCATGCAAAATCAATCTAAGTCAATGCAAAAGTATTGGGGTGCAATGCGAATAGCATGCAAAAACAATGGAAGTAAAGGCAAAAGTATTGAGGTGCATTTGAAATAGCATGCAAAATCAATGCAAGTCAATGCAAAAGTATTGGGGTGCAATGGAAATAGCATGCAAAATCAATTCAAGTCAATGCAAAGGTATTGGGGTGCAATGCAAATAGTATGCAAAATCAATGCAAATAAATACAAAATTATTGTTGTACAATGGAAATAGAATGAAAAATCAATGTACGTAAATGCAAAAGAATTGGGGTGCCATGGAAATAGAATGCAAAATCATTGCAAATCAATGCAAATGTATTGGTGTGCAATGCAAATAACATGCAAAAACAATGGAAGTAAATGCAAAAGTATTGGGGTGCATTGGATATAGCATGCAAAGTCAAGGCAAGTCAATGCAAAAATATTGGAGTGCAATGGAAATAGAATGCAAAATCAATGCAAGTAAATACAAAAGTATAGGGGTGCAATGGAAATAGCATGCAAAATAAATTGAAGTAAAAGCAAAAGTATTGCGGTGCAATGGAAATATCATGCAAAAACAATGGAAGTCAATGAAAAAAATTGGGGTGCAATGGAAATAGAATGCAAAATCAATGCAAGTCAATGCAAAAGTATTGGAGTGCAATGGAAAAAGAATGCAAAATAAATGCAAGTAAATACATAATTATTGTTGTACAATGGAAATAGAATGAAAAATCAATGGAAGTCACAGCAAAAGTATTGGGGTGCAATGCAAATAGCTTTTAAAACCAATGCAAGTAAATACAAAAGTATTGGGATGCATTGGAAATAGCATGAAAAATCAATGCAAGTCAATGCAAAAATATTGGAGTGCAATGGAAATAGAATGCAAATCAATGCAAGTCAAAGCAAAAGTATTGGGGTGCAGAGGAAAAAGAATACAACATCAATGCAAGTAAATACAAAAGTATTGGGGTGCAATGGAAATAGCATGCAAAATCAATGGAAGTCAATGCAAAAGTATTGAGGTGCAATGGAAATAACATGAAAAATCAATGCAATTCAATGCAAAAGTATTGGGGTTCATGGAAATAGAATGCAAAATCAAGGCAAGTCAATGCAAAAGTATTGGAGTGCAATGGATAAAGAATGCAAAATAAATGCAAGTCATTGCAAAAGTACTGGGGTGCAATGGAAATAGAATGCAAAATCAATGCAAGTGAATGCAAAAGAATTGGGGTGCAAAGGAAATAGCATGCAAAATTAATGGAAGTAAATGCAAAAGTATTGGGGTGCATTGGAAATAGAATGCAAAATCAATGCAAGTGAATGCAAAAGAATTGGGGTGCAATGGAAAAAGAATGCAAAATCAATGCAAGTCAATGCAAAAGAATTGGAGTGCAATGGAAATTGCAAAATCAATGGAAGTAAATGCAAAAATATTGGAGTGCAATGGAAATAGAATGCAAAATCAATGCAAATCAGTGCAAAAGTATTGGGGAGCAATGGAAATAGAATACAAAATCAATGCAAGTCAATGCAAAAGTATTGGGGTGCAATGGAAAAAGAATGCAAAATCAATGCAAGTAAATACAAAAGTATTGCGGTGCAATGGAAATATCATGCAAAAACAATGGAAGTCAATGCAAAAAAATTGGGGTGCAATGGAAATAGAATGCAAAATCAATGCAAGTCAATGCAAAAAAATTGGGGTGCAATGGAAATAGAAAGCAAAATCAATGCAAGTCAATGCAAAAGTATTGGGGTGCAATGGAAAAAGAATGCAAAATAAATGCAAGTAAATACATAATTATTGTTGTACAATGGAAATAGAATGAAAAATCAATGGAAGTCACAGCAAAAGTATTGGGGTGCAATGCAAATAGCATGCAAAACCAATGCAAGTAAATACAAAAGTATTGGGGTGCAATGCAAATAGCTTTTAAAACCAATGCAAGTAAATACAAAAGTATTGGGATGCATTGGAAATAGCATGAAAAATCAATGCAAGTCAATGCAAAAATATTGGAGTGCAATGGAAATAGAATGCAAAATCAATGCAAATCAGTGCAAAAGTATTGGGGAGCAATGGAAATAGAATACAAAATCAATGCAAGTCAAAGCAAAAGTATTGGGGTGCAGAGGAAATAGAATACAAAATCAATGCAAGTAAATACAAAAGTATTGGGGAGCAATGGAAATAGCATGCAAAATAAATTGAAGTAAAAGCAAAAGTATTGGGGTGCAATGGAAATAGCATGCAAAATCAATGCAAGTAAGTGGAAAAGTATTGGGGTACAATAGAAATAGAATGCAAAATTAATGCAAGTAAGTGGAAAAGTATTAGGTTACAATGGAAATAGAATGCAAAATTAATGCAAGGTTATGCAAAAGAATTGGGGTGCAATGGAAAGAGCGTGCGAAATCAATGGAAGTAAATTCAAAAGTATTGGGATGCATTGGAAATAGCATGCAAAATCAAGGCAAGTCCATGCAAAAATATTGGAGTGCAATGGAAATATAATGCAAAAGCAATGCAAGTCAATGCAAAAGAATTGGGGTGCAATGGAAAAAGAATGCAAAATAAATGCAAGTCATTGCAAACGTATTGGGGTGCAATGCAAATAGCATGCAAAAACAATGGAAGTAAATGGAAAAGTATTGAGGTGCATTGGAAATAGCATGCAAAATCAATGCAAGTCAATGCAAAAGTATTGGGGGTCAATGGAAATAGAATGCAAAATTAATTCAAGTCATGCAAAATTATTGGGGTGCAATGGAAATAGAATGCAAAATCAATGCAAGTGAACGCAAAAGAATTGGGGTGCAATGGAAAAAGAATGCAAAATAAATGCAAGTCATTGCAAAAGTATTGGGGTGCAATGCAAATAGCATGCAAAAACAATGGAAGTAAAGGCAAAAGTATTGAGGTGCAAATGTATTGGGGTGCAATGGAAATAGAATGAAAAATCAATGCAAGTAAATGCAAAAGAATTGGGGTGCAGAGGAAATAGAATACAAAATCAATGCAAGTAAATACAAAAGTATTGGGGTGCAATGGAAATAGCATGCAAAATCAATGGAAGTAAATGCAAAAGTATTAGGGTACAATGGAAATAGAATGCAAAATTAATGCAAGGTTATGCAAAAATATTGGTGTGCAATGGAAATACAATGCAAAATCAATGCAAATCAATGCAAAATTTTTGTTGTGCAATGGAAATAGCATGCAAAATCAATGGAAGTCAATGCAAAAGTATTGGGGTGCAATGGAAATAGCATGAAAAATCAATGCAATTCAATGCAAAAGTATTGGGGTTCATGGAAATAGAATGCAAAATCAAGGCAAGTCAATGCAAAAGTATTGGAGTGCAATGGATAAAGAATGCAAAATAAATGCAAGTCATTGCAAAAGTACTGGGGTGCAATGGAAATAGAATGCAAAATCAATGCAAGTGAATGCAAAAGAATTGGGGTGCAAAGGAAATAGCATGCAAAATTAATGGAAGTAAATGCAAAAGTATTGGGGTGCATTGGAAATAGCATGCAAAATCAACGCAAGTCAATGCAAAAGAATTGGAGTGCAATGGAAATTGCAAAATCAATGGAAGTAAATGCAAAAAAATTGGGGTGCAATGGAAATAGCATGCAAAATCAATGCAAGTCAAAGCAAAAATATTGGGGTGCAATGGAAATAGCATGCAAAATCAATGCAAGTAAGTGGAAAAGTATTGGGGTACAATAGAAATAGAATGCAAAATTAATGCAAGGTTATGCAAGAATATTGGCGTGCAATGGAAATAAAATGCAAAATCAATGCAAGTCAATGCAAAAATATTGGAGTGCAATGGAAATAGAACGCAAAATCATTGCAAATCAATGAAAACGTATTGGGGTGCAATGGGAATAGCATGCAAAATCAATGCAAGTCAATGCAAAATATTGGGGAGCAATGGAAATACAATGCAAAATCAATGGAGGTAAATGCAAAAAAATTGGTGTGCATTGGAAATAGCATGCAAAATCAAGGCAAGTCCATGCAAAAATATTGGAGTGCAATGGAAATAGTATGCAAAATCAATGCAAGTCAATGCAAAAAAATTGGGGTGCAATGGAAATAGAATGCAAAATCAATGCAAGTAAGTGGAAAAGTACTGGGATGCAATGGAAATAGAATACAAAACAAAGGCAAGTCAATGCAAAAGAATTGAGGTGCAATCGAAATAGCATGCAAAATCAATGGAAGTAAATGCAAAAGTATTGGGGTGCAATGGAAATAGCATACAAAATAAAATGCAAGTCAATGCAAAAATACTGGAGTGCAATGGAAATAGCATGCAAAATCAATGCAAGTAAGTGGAAAAGTATTGGGGTACAATGGAAATATAATGCAAAATCAATGCAACTGAATGCAAATTTTTTGTTGTGCAATGGAAAAAGCATGCAAAATCAATGCAAGTCAAAGCAAAAATATTGGAGTGCAATGGAAATAGAATGCAAAATCAATGCAAATCAGTGCAAAAGTACTGGGGTGCAATGCAAATAGCATGCAAAAACAATGGAAGTAAAGGCAAAAGTATTGAGGTGCATTCGAAATAGCATGCAAAATCAATGCAAGTCAATGCAAAAATATTGGGGTGCAATGCAAATAGCATGCAAAAACAATGGAAGTAAATGCAAAAGTATTGGGGTGCATTGGAAATAGAATGCAAAATCAATGGAAGTCAATGCAAAAGTATTGGGGTCCAATGGAAATAGCATGCAAAATCAAGGCAAGTCAATGCAAAAATATTGGAGTGCAATGGAAATAGAATGCAAAAGCAATGCAAGTAAATGCAAAAGAATTGGGGTGCAATGGGAAAAGAATGCAAAATAAATGCAAGTCATTGCAAAAGTATTGGGGTGCAATGGAAATAGCATGCAAAAACAATGGAAGTAAAGGCAAAAATATTGAGGTGCATTCGAAGTCGCATGCAAAATCAATGCAAGTCAATGCAAAAGTATTGGGGTGCAATGGAAATAGTATGCAAAATCAATGCAAATAAATAAAAAATAATTTTTGTACAATGGAAATAGAATGAAAAATCAATGGAAGTCACAGCAAATGTATTGCGGTGCAATGGAAATAGAATGCAAAATCAATGCAAGTCAATGCAAAAGTATTGGGGTGCAATGGAAATAGCATGCAAAGTCAATGGAAGTAAATGCAAAAGTATTGGGGTGCATTGGAAATAGCATGCAAAATCAATGCAAGTCAATGCAAAATTAATGGAGTGCAATGGAAATAGATTGCAAAATCAATGCAAGTCAAAGCAAAAGTATTGGGGTGCAGAGGAAATAGAATACAAAATCAATGCAAGTAAATACAAAAGTATTGGGGTGCAATGGAAATAGTATGCAAAATCAATGCAAGTCAATGCAAAGGAATTGGGGTGCAATGGAAATAGAATGCAAAATCAATGCAAGTAAGTGGAAAAGTATTAGGTTACAATGGAAATAGAATGCAAAAATAATGCAAGGTTATGCAAAAATATTGGCGTGCAATGGAAATACAATGCAAAATCAATGCAAGTCAATGCTAAATTTTTGTTGTGCAATGGAAATAGCATGCAAAATCAAAGCAATTCAATGCAAAAGTATTGGGGTTCATTGAAACAGAATGCAAAAGCAAAGCAAAGTCAATACAAAAGTATTGGGGTGCAATGGAAATAGAATGCAAAATTAATGCAAGTAAATGCAAAAGAATTGGGGTGCCATGGAAATAGAATGCAAAATTTGCATTGCACACCAATACATTTGCAAATCAATGCAAATGTATTGGTGTGCAATGCAAATAGCATGCAAAAACAATGGAAGTCAATGCAAAAGTATTGGGGTGCATTTGATATAGCATGCAAAGTCAATGCAAGTCAATGCAAAAATATTGGAGTGCAATGGAAATAGAATGCAAAATCAATGGAAGTCAATGCAAAAAATTGGGGTGCAATGGAAATAGAATGCAAAATCAATGCAAGTCAATGCAAAAAATTGGGGTGCAATGGAAATAGAATGCAAAATCAATGCAAGTAAGGGGAAAAGTATTGGGCTGCAAAGGAAATAGAATCCAAAATTAATGCAAGGTTATGCAAAAATATTGGCGTGCAAGGGAAATACAATGCAAAATCAATGCAAGTCAGTGCAAAAGTAAGGGTGTGCAATGGAAATAGAATGCAAAATCAATGCGAATAAATGCAAATCTTTTGTTGTGCAATGGAAAATGTATGCAAAATCAATTCAAGTCAATGCAAATGTATTGGGGTGCAATGGAAAAAGAATGCAAAATAAATGCAAGTAAATACATAATTATTGTTGTACAATGGAAATAGAATGAAAAATCAATGGAAGTCACAGCAAAAGTATTGGGGTGCAATGCAAATAGCTTTTAAAACCAATGCAAGTAAATACAAAAGTATTGGGATGCATTGGAAATAGCATGAAAAATCAATGCAAGTCAATGCAAAAATATTGGAGTGCAATGGAAATAGAATGCAAATCAATGCAAGTCAAAGCAAAAGTATTGGGGTGCAGAGGAAATAGAATACAACATCAATGCAAGTAAATACAAAAGTATTGGGGTGCAATGGAAATAGCATGCAAAATCAATGGAAGTCAATGCAAAAGTATTGGGGTGCAATGGAAATAGCATGAAAAATCAATGCAATTCAATGCAAAAGTATTGGGGTTCATGGAAATAGAATGCAAAATCAAGGCAAGTCAATGCAAAAGTATTGGAGTGCAATGGATAAAGAATGAAAAATAAATGCAAGTCATTGCAAAAGTACTGGGGTGCAATGGAAATAGAATGCAAAATCAATGCAAGTGAATGCAAAAGAATTGGGGTGCAAAGGAAATAGCATGCAAAATTAATGGAAGTAAATGCAAAAGTATTGGGGTGCATTGGAAATAGCATGCAAAATCAATGCAAGTCAATGCAAAAGAATTGGAGTGCAATGGAAATTGCAAAATCAATGGAAGTAAATGCAAAAAAATTGGGGTGCAATGGAAATAGCATGCAAAATCAATGGAAGTCAATGCAAAAGTATTGCGGTGCAATGGAAATAGAATGCAAAATCAATGCAAGTCAATGCAAAAATATTGGAGTGCAATGGAAATAGCATGCAAAATCAATGCAAATCAGTGCAAAAGTATTGGGGTGCAACGGAAATAGAATGCAAAATCAATGCAAGTCAAAGCAAAAATATTGGGGTGCAATGGAAATAGCATGCAAAATCAATGCAAGTAAGTGGAAAAGTATTGGGGTACAATAGAAATAGAATGCAAAATTAATGCAAGGTTATGCAAGAATATTGGCGTGCAATGGAAATAAAATGCAAAATCAATGCAAGTCAATGCAAAAATATTGGAGTGCAATGGAAATAGAACGCAAAATCATTGCAAATCAATGAAAAGGTATTGGGGTGCAATGGGAATAGCATGCAAAATCAATGCAAGTCAATGCAAAATATTGGGGAGCAATGGAAATACAATGCAAAATCAATGGAGGTAAGTGCAAAAAAATTGGTGTGCATTGGAAATAGCATGCAAAATCAAGGCAAGTCCATGCAAAAATATTGGAGTGCAATGGAAATAGTATGCAAAATCAATGCAAGTCAATGCAAAAAAATTGGGGTGCAATGGAAATAGAATGCAAAATCAATGCAAGTAAGTGGAAAAGTACTGGGATGCAATGGAAATAGAATACAAAACAAAGGCAAGTCAATGCAAAAGAATTGAGGTGCAATGGAAATAGCATGCAAAATCAATGGAAGTAAATGCAAAAGTATTGGGGTGCAATGGAAATAGCATACAAAATAAAATGCAAGTCAATGCAAAAATACTGGAGTGCAATGGAAATAGCATGCAAAATCAATACAAGTAAGTGGAAAAGTATTGGGGTACAATGGAAATATAATGCAAAATCAATGCAACTGAATGCAAATTTTTTGTTGTGCAATGGAAAAAGCATGCAAAATCAATGCAAGTCAAAGCAAAAATATTGGAGTGCAATGGAAATAGAATGCAAAATCAATGCAAATCAGTGCAAAAGTACTGGGGTGCAATGCAAATAGCATGCAAAAACAATGGAAGTAAAGGCAAAAGTATTGAGGTGCATTCGAAATAGCATGCAAAATCAATGCAAGTCAATGCAAAAATATTGGGGGACAATGCAAATAGCATGCAAAAACAATGGAAGTAAATGCAAAAGTATTGGGGTGCAATGGAAATAGCATGCAAAATCAATTCAAGTCAATGCAAAGGTATTGGGGGACAATGCAAATAGTATGCAAAATCAATGCAAATAAATACAAAATTATTGTTGTACAATGGAAATAGAATGAAAAATCAATGCAAGTAACAGCAAATGTATTGGGGTGCAATGGAAATAGAATGAAAAATCAATGCAAGTAAATGCAAAAGAATTGGGGTGCAGAGGAAATAGAATACAAAATCAATGCAAGTAAATACAAAAGTATTGGGGTGCAATGGAAATAGCATGCAAAATCAATGGAAGTAAATGCAAAAGTATTAGGGTACAATGGAAATAGAATGCAAAATTAATGCAAGGTTATGCAAAAATATTGGTGTGCAATGGAAATACAATGCAAAATCATTGCAAATCAATGCAAAATTTTTGTTGTGCAATGGAAATAGCATGCAAAATCAATGCAATTCAATGCAAAAGTATTGGGGTTCATGGAAATAGAAGGCAAAAGCAAAGCAAAGTCAATGCAAAATTATTGGGGTGCAATGGAAATAGAATGCAAAATCAATGCAAGTAAATGCAAAAGAATTGGGGTGCCATGGAAATAGTATGCAAAATCATTGCAAATCAATGCAAATGTATTGGTGTGCAATGCAAATAGCATGCAAAAACAATGGAAGTAAATGCAAAAGTATTGGGGTGCATTGGATATAGCATGCAAAATCAATCGAAGTCAATGCAAAAATATTGGAGTGCAATGGAAATAGAATGCAAAATCAATGCAAGTAAATACAAAAGTATTGGGGTGCAATGGTAATAGCATGCAAAATAAATTGAAGTAAAAGCAAAAGTATTGCGGTGCAATGGAAATATCATGCAAAAACAATGGAAGTCAATGCAAAAAAATTGGGGTGCAATGGAAATAGAATGCAAAATCAATGCAAGTCAATGCAAAAAAATTGGGGTGCAATGGAAATAGAATGCAAAATCAATGCAAGTAAGTGGAAAAGTACTGGGATGCAATGGAAATAGAATACAAAACAAATGCAAGTCAATGCAAAAGAATTGAGGTGCAATGGAAATAGCATGCAAAATCAATGGAAGTAAATGCAAAAGTATTGGGGTGCAATGGAAATAGCATACATAATAAAATGCAAGTCAATGCAAAAATACTGGAGTGCAATGGAAATAGCATGCAAAATCAATGCAAGTAAGTGGAAAAGTATTGGGGTACAATGGAAATATAATGCAAAATCAATGCAACTGAATGCAAATTTTTTGTTGTGCAATGGAAAAAGCATGCAAAATCAATGCAAGTCAAAGCAAAAATATTGGAGTGCAATGGAAATAGAATGCAAAATCAATGCAAATCAGTGCAAAAGTACTGGGGTGCAATGCAAATAGTATGCAAAAACAATGGAAGTAAAGGCAAAAGTATTGAGGTGCATTCGAAATAGCATGCAAAATCAATGCAAGTCAATGCAAAAATATTGGGGTGCAATGGAAATAGCATGCAAAATCAATGGAAGTAAATGCAAAAGTATTGGGGTGCATTGGAAATAGAATGCAAAATCAATGGAAGTCAATGCAAAAGTATTGGGGTCCAATGGAAATAGCATGCAAAATCAAGGCAAGTCAATGCAAAAATATTGGAGTGCAATGGAAATAGAATGCAAAAGCAATGCAAGTTAATGCAAAAGAATTGGGGTGCAATGGGAAAAGAATGCAAAATAAATGCAAGTCATTGCAAAAGTATTGGGGTGCAATGGAAATAGCATGCAAAAACAATGGAAGTAAAGGCAAAAATATTGAGGTGCATTCGAAGTCGCATGCAAAATCAATGCAAGTCAATGCAAAAGTATTGGGGTGCAATGGAAATAGTATGCAAAATCAATGCAAATAAATAAAAAATAATTTTTGTACAATGGAAATAGAATGAAAAATCAATGGAAGTCACAGCAAATGTATTGCGGTGCAATGGAAATAGAATGCAAAATCAATGCAAGTCAATGCAAAAGTATTGGGGTGCAATGGAAATAGCATGCAAAATCAATGCAAGTAAGTGGAAAAGTATTGGGGTACAATAGAAATAGAATGCAAAATTAATGCAAGTAAGTGGAAAAGTATTAGGTTACAATGGAAATAGAATGCAAAATTAATGCAAGGTTATGCAAAAGAATTGGGGTGCAATGGAAAGAGCGTGCGAAATCAATGGAAGTAAATTCAAAAGTATTGGGATGCATTGGAAATAGCATGCAAAATCAAGGCAAGTCCATGCAAAAATATTGGAGTGCAATGGAAATATAATGCAAAAGCAATGCAAGTCAATGCAAAAGAATTGAGGTGCAATGGAAAAAGAATGCAAAATAAATGCAAGTCATTGCAAACGTATTGGGGTGCAATGCAAATAGCATGCAAAAACAATGGAAGTAAATGGAAAAGTATTGAGGTGCATTGGAAATAGCATACAAAATCAATGCAAGTCAATGCAAAAGTATTGGGGTGCAATGGAAATAGAATGCAAAATTAATTCAAGTCATGCAAAATTATTGGGGTGCAATGGAAATAGAATGCAAAATCAATGCAAGTGAACGCAAAAGAATTGGGGTGCAATGGAAAAAGAATGCAAAATAAATGCAAGTCATTGCAAAAGTATTGGGGTGCAATGCAAATAGCATGCAAAAACAATGGAAGTAAAGGCAAAAGTATTGAGGTGCATTGGAAATAGCATGCAAAATCAATGCAAGTCAATGCAAAAGTATTGGGGTGCAATGGAAATAGCATGCAAAATCAATTCAAGTCAATGCAAAGGTATTGGGGGGCAATGCAAATAGTATGCAAAATCAATGCAAATAAATACAAAATTATTGTTGTACAATGGAAATAGAATGAAAAATCAATGCAAGTAACAGCAAATGTATTGGGGTGCAATGGAAATAGAATGAAAAATCAATGCAAGTAAATGCAAAAGAATTGGGGTGCAGAGGAAATAGAATACAAAATCAATGCAAGTAAATACAAAAGTATTGGGGTGCAATGGAAATAGCATGCAAAATCAATGGAAGTAAATGCAAAAGTATTAGGGTACAATGGAAATAGAATGCAAAATTAATGCAAGGTTATGCAAAAATATTGGGGTGCAATGGAAATAGAATGCAAAATTAATTCAAGTCAATGCAAAAGTATTGGGGTGCAATGGAAATAGCATGCAAAATCAATGGAAGTAAATGCAATAGTATTGGGGTGCATTGGTAATGGCATGCAAAATCAATCCAAGTCAATGCAAAATTATTGGGGTGCAATGGAAATATAATGCAAAATCAATGCAAATGAATGCAAAAGTATTGGGGTGCCATGGAAATAGCATGCAAAACAAATGCAAGAATGCAAAATTATTGGAGTACAATGGAAATAGAATTTAATATCAAGGCATGTCAATGCAAAAGTATTGGGGCGCAATGGAAATAAAATGCAATATAATTGCAAGTAACTGCAAAAATATTGGGGTTGCAATGGAAATAGTATGCAAAATCAATGCAAGTCAATGCAAAAGTATTGGGGTGCAATGAAAATAGAATACAAAATCAATGCAAGTCAATGCAAAAATATTGGAGTGCAATGGAAATAGCTTGCAAAATAAATTGAAGTAAAAGCAAAAGTATTGGGGTGCAATGGAAATAGCATGCAAAATCAATGGAAGTCAATGCAAAAGTATGGGGTTGCAATGGAAATAGAATGCAAAATCAATGCAAGTCAATGCAAAAAATTGGGGTGCAATGGAAATAGAATGCAAAATCAATGCAAGTAAGGGGAAAAGTATTGGGCTGCAAAGGAAATAGAATGCAAAATCAATGCAAGGTTATGCAAAAATATTGGCGTGCAAGGGAAATACAATGCAAAATCAATGCAAGTCAGTGCAAAAGTAAGGGTGTGCAATGGAAATAGAATGCAAAATCAATGCGAATCAATGCAAATCTTTTGTTGTGCAATGGAAAATGCATGCAAAATCAATGCACGTCAATGCAAAAGTATTGGAGTGCAATGGAAAAAGAATGCAAAATAAATGCAAGTAAATACATAATTATTGTTGTACAATGGAAATAGAATGAAAAATCAATGGAAGTCACAGCAAAAGTATTGGGGTGCAATGCAAATAGCACGCAAAACCAATGCAAGTAAATACAAAAGTATTGGGATGCATTGGAAATAGCATGAAAAATCAATGCAAGTCAATGCAAAAATATTGGAGTGCAATGGAAATAGAATGCAAATCAATGCAAGTCAAAGCAAAAGTATTGGGGTGCAGAGGAAATAGAATACAACATCAATGCAAGTAAATACAAAAGTATTGGGGTGCAATGGAAATAGCATGCAAAATCAATGGAAGTCAATGCAAAAGTATTGAGGTGCAATGGAAATAACATGAAAAATCAATGCAATTCAATGCAAAAGTATTGGGGTTCATGGAAATAGAATGCAAAATCAAGGCAAGTCAATGCAAAAGTATTGGAGTGCAATGGATAAAGAATGCAAAATAAATGCAAGTGAATGCAAAAGTACTGGGGTGCAATGGAAATAGAATGCAAAATCAATGCAAGTGAATGCAAAAGAATTGGGGTGCAAAGGAAATAGCATGCAAAATTAATGGAAGTAAATGCAAAAGTATTGGGGTGCATTGGAAATAGAATGCAAAATCAATGCAAGTGAATGCAAAAGAATTGGGGTGCAATGGAAAAAGAATGCAAAATCAATGCAAGTCAATGCAAAAGAATTGGAGTGCAATGGAAATTGCAAAATCAATGGAAGTAAATGCAAAAATATTGGAGTGCAATGGAAATAGAATGCAAAATCAATGCAAGTAAATACAAAAGTATTAGGGTGCAATGGAAATAGCATGCAAAATAAATTGAAGTAAAAGCAAAAGTATTGCGGTGCAATGGAAATATCATGCAAAAACAATGGAAGTCAATGCAAAAAAATTGGGGTGCAATGGAAATAGAATGCAAAATCAATGCAAGTCAATGCAAAAAAATTGGGGTGCAATGGAAATAGAATGCAAAATCAATGGAAGTCAATGCAAAAGTATTGGGGTGCAATGGAAAAAGAATGCAAAATAAATGCAAGTAAATACATAATTATTGTTGTACAATGGAAATAGAATGAAAAATCAATGGAAGTCACAGCAAAAGTATTGGGGTGCAATGCAAATAGCATGCAAAACCAATGCAAGTAAATACAAAAGTATTGGGGTGCAATGCAAATAGCTTTTAAAACCAATGCAAGTAAATACAAAAGTATTGGGATGCATTGGAAATAGCATGAAAAATCAATGCAAGTCAATGCAAAAATATTGGAGTGCAATGGAAATAGAATGCAAAATCAATGCAAATCAGTGCAAAAGTATTGGGGAGCAATGGAAATAGAATACAAAATCAATGCAAGTCAAAGCAAAAGTATTGGGGTGCAGAGGAAATAGAATACAAAATCAATGCAAGTAAATACAAAAGTATTGGGGTGCAATGGAAATAGCATGCAAAATAAATTGAAGTAAAAGCAAAAGTATTGGGGTGCAATGGAAATAGCATGCAAAATCAATGCAAGTAAGTGGAAAAGTATTGGGGTACAATAGAAATAGAATGCAAAATTAATGCAAGTAAGTGGAAAAGTATTGGGGTACAATGGAAATAGAATGCAAAATTAATGCAAGTAAGTGGAAAAGTATTGGGGTACAATAGAAATAGAATGCAAAATTAATGCAAGTAAGTGGAAAAGTATTGGGGTACAATAGAAATAGAATGCAAAATTAATGCAAGTAAGTGGAAAAGTATTGGGGTACAATGGAAATAGAATGCAAAATTAATGCAAGGTTATGCAAAAGAATTGGGGTGCAATGGAAAGAGCGTGCGAAATCAATGGAAGTAATTTCAAAAGTATTGGGATGCATTGGAAATAGCATGCAAAATCAAGGCAAGTCCATGCAAAAATATTGGAGTGCAATGGAAATATAATGCAAAAGCAATGCAAGTCAATGCAAAAGAATTGGGGTGCAATGGAAAAAGAATGCAAAATAAATGCAAGTCATTGCAAACGTATTGGGGTGCAATGCAAATAGCATGCAAAAACAATGGAAGTAAATGTAAAAGTATTGAGGTGCATTGGAAATAGCATGCAAAATCAATGCAAGTCAATGCAAAAGTATTGGGGTGCAATGGAAATAGAATGCAAAATTAATTCAAGTCATGCAAAATTATTGGGGTGCAATGGAAATAGAATGCAAAATCAATGCAAGTAAACGCAAAAGAATTGGGGTGCAATGGAAAAAGAATGCAAAATAAATGCAAGTCATTGCAAAAGTATTGGGGTGCAATGCAAATAGCATGCAAAATCAATGCAAGTAAGTGGAAAAGTATTGGGGTACAATAGAAATAGAATGCAAAATTAATGCAAGTAAGTGGAAAAGTGTTAGGTTACAATGGAAATAGAACGCAAAATTAATGCAAGGTTATGCAAAAGAATTGGGGTGCAATGGAAAGAGCGTGCGAAATCAATGGAAGTAAATTCAAAAGTATTGGGATGCATTGGAAATAGCATGCAAAATCAAGGCAAGTCCATGCAAAAATATTGGAGTGCAATGGAAATATAATGCAAAAGCAATGCAAGTCAATGCAAAAGAATTGGGGTGCAATGGAAAAAAATGCAAAATAAATGCAAGTCATTGCAAATGTATTGGGGTGCAATGCAAATAGCATGCAAAAACAATGGAAGTAAATGGAAAAGTATTGAGGTGCATTGGAAATAGCATGCAAAATCAATGCAAGTCAATGCAAAAGTATTGGGGTGCAATGGAAATAGAATGCAAAATTAATTCAAGTCATGCAAAATTATTGGGGTGCAATGGAAATAGAATGCAAAATCAATGCAAGTGAACGCAAAAGAATTGGGGTGCAATGGAAAAAGAATGCAAAATAAATGCAAGTCATTGCAAAAGTATTGGGGTGCAATGCAAATAGCATGCAAAAACAATGGAAGTAAAGGCAAAAGTATTGAGGTGCATTGGAAATAGCATGCAAAATCAATGCAAGTCAATGCAAAAGTATTGGGGTGCAATGGAAATAGCATGCAAAATCAATTCAAGTCAATGCAAAGGTATTGGGGGGCAATGCAAATAGTATGCAAAATCAATGCAAATAAATACAAAATTATTGTTGTACAATGGAAATAGAATGAAAAATCAATGCAAGTAACAGCAAATGTATTGGGGTGCAATGGAAATAGAATGAAAAATCAATGCAAGTAAATGCAAAAGAATTGGGGTGCAGAGGAAATAGAATACAAAATCAATGCAAGTAAATACAAAAGTATTGGGGTGCAATGGAAATAGCATGCAAAATCAATGGAAGTAAATCCAAAAGTATTAGGGTACAATGGAAATAGAATGCAAAATTAATGCAAGGTTATGCAAAAATATTGGTGTGCAATGGAAATACAATGCAAAATCAATGCAAATCAATGCAAAATTTTTGTTGTGCAATGGAAATAGCATGCAAAATCAATGCAATTCAATGCAAAAGTATTGGGGTTCATGGAAATAGAAGGCAAAAGCAAAGCAAAGTCAATGCAAAATTATTGGGGTGCAATGGAAATAGAATGCAAAATCAATGCAAGTAAATGCAAAAGAATTGGGGTGCCATGGAAATAGTATGCAAAATCATTGCAAATCAATGCAAATGTATTGGTGTGCAATGCAAATAGCATGCAAAAACAATGGAAGTAAATGCAAAAGTATTGGGGTGCATTGGATATAGCATGCAAAATCAATCCAAGTCAATGCAAAAGTATTAGGGTTCATGGAAATAGAATGCAAAATCAAGGCAAGTCAATGCAAAAGTATTGGAGTGCAATGGATAAAGAATGCAAAATCAATGCAAGTCAATGCAAGATTATTGTGGTGCAATTGAATTAGAATGCAAAATCATTGCAAATCAATGCAAAAGTATTGGGGTGCAATGGAAATAGGATGCAAAATTAATGCAAGTTAATGCAAAATTATTGAAGTGCAATGGAAATAGAATGCAATATCAAGGCAAGCCAATGCAAAAGTATTGTGGTGCAATGGAAATAGAATGCAAAATTAATGCAAGTCAATGCAAAAGTATTGGGGTGCAATGGAAATAGAATGCAAAATCCATGCAAGTCAATGCAAAATTATTTGGGTGCAAAGGAAATAGAATGCAATATCAAGGCAAGTCAATGCAAAAGTATTGGGGTGCAATGGAAATAGCATGCAAAACAAATGCAAGTCAATGCAAAATTATTTGGGTGCAAAGGAAATAGAATGCAATATCAAGGCAAGTTTGCAAAAGTATTGGGGTGCAATGGAAATAGCATGCAAAACAAATGCAAGTCAATGCAAAATTGTTGGGGTGCAATGGAAATAAAATTCAATATCAAGGCAAGTCAATTCAAAAGAATTGGGGTGCAATGGAAATAGCATGCAAAATCAATGGAAGTAAATGCAAAAGTATTGGGGTGCAATGGAAATAGCATGCAAAATCAATGGAAGTCAATGCAAAAGTATTGAGGTGCAATGGAAATAACATGAAAAATCAATGCAATTCAATGCAAAAGTATTGGGGTTCATGGAAATAGAATGCAAAATCAAGGCAAGTCATTGCAAAAGTATTGGAGTGCAATGGATAAAGAATGCAAAATAAATGCAAGTGAATGCAAAAGTACTGGGGTGCAATGGAAATAGAATGCAAAATCAATGCAAGTGAATGCAAAAGAATTGGGGTGCAAAGGAAATAGCATGCAAAATTAATGGAAGTAAATGCAAAAGTATTGGGGTGCATTGGAAATAGAATGCAAAATCAATGCAAGTGAATGCAAAAGAATTGGGGTGCAATGGAAAAAGAATGCAAAATCAATGCAAGTCAATGCAAAAGAATTGGAGTGCAATGGAAATTGCAAAATCAATGGAAGTAAATGCAAAAATATTGGAGTGCAATGGAAATAGAATGCAAAATCAATGCAAGTAAATACAAAAGTATTAGGGTGCAATGGAAATAGCATGCAAAATAAATTGAAGTAAAAGCAAAAGTATTGCGGTGCAATGGAAATATCATGCAAAAACAATGGAAGTCAATGCAAAAAAATTGGGGTGCAATGGAAATAGAATGCAAAATCAATGCAAGTCAATGCAAAAAAATTGGGGTGCAATGGAAATAGAATGCAAAATCAATGGAAGTCAATGCAAAAGTATTGGGGTGCAATGGAAAAAGAATGCAAAATAAATGCAAGTAAATACATAATTATTGTTGTACAATGGAAATAGAATGAAAAATCAATGGAAGTCACAGCAAAAGTATTGGGGTGCAATGCAAATAGCATGCAAAACCAATGCAAGTAAATACAAAAGTATTGGGGTGCAATGCAAATAGCTTTTAAAACCAATGCAAGTAAATACAAAAGTATTGGGATGCATTGGAAATAGCATGAAAAATCAATGCAAGTCAATGCAAAAATATTGGAGTGCAATGGAAATAGAATGCAAAATCAATGCAAATCAGTGCAAAAGTATTGGGGAGCAATGGAAATAGAATACAAAATCAATGCAAGTCAAAGCAAAAGTATTGGGGTGCAGAGGAAATAGAATACAAAATCAATGCAAGTAAATACAAAAGTATTGGGGTGCAATGGAAATAGCATGCAAAATAAATTGAAGTAAAAGCAAAAGTATTGGGGTGCAATGGAAATAGCATGCAAAATCAATGCAAGTAAGTGGAAAAGTATTGGGGTACAATAGAAATAGAATGCAAAATTAATGCAAGTAAGTGGAAAAGTATTGGGGTACAATGGAAATAGAATGCAAAATTAATGCAAGTAAGTGGAAAAGTATTGGGGTACAATAGAAATAGAATGCAAAATTAATGCAAGTAAGTGGAAAAGTATTGGGGTACAATAGAAATAGAATGCAAAATTAATGCAAGTAAGTGGAAAAGTATTGGGGTACAATGGAAATAGAATGCAAAATTAATGCAAGGTTATGCAAAAGAATTGGGGTGCAATGGAAAGAGCGTGCGAAATCAATGGAAGTAATTTCAAAAGTATTGGGATGCATTGGAAATAGCATGCAAAATCAAGGCAAGTCCA
The DNA here is from genome assembly GCF_037176765.1 of Anolis sagrei. NCBI lineage: Eukaryota > Metazoa > Chordata > Lepidosauria > Squamata > Anolidae > Anolis > Anolis sagrei. The sequence continues at coordinate 17,417,225 of NC_090033.1, forward strand.
TGCAAAAATATTGGAGTGCAATGGAAATATAATGCAAAAGCAATGCAAGTCAATGCAAAAGAATTGGGGTGCAATGGAAAAAGAATGCAAAATAAATGCAAGTCATTGCAAACGTATTGGGGTGCAATGCAAATAGCATGCAAAAACAATGGAAGTAAATGTAAAAGTATTGAGGTGCATTGGAAATAGCATGCAAAATCAATGCAAGTCAATGCAAAAGTATTGGGGTGCAATGGAAATAGAATGCAAAATTAATTCAAGTCATGCAAAATTATTGGGGTGCAATGGAAATAGAATGCAAAATCAATGCAAGTGAACGCAAAAGAATTGGGGTGCAATGGAAAAAGAATGCAAAATAAATGCAAGTCATTGCAAAAGTATTGGGGTGCAATGCAAATAGCATGCAAAAACAATGGAAGTAAAGGCAAAAGTATTGAGGTGCATTGGAAATAGCATGCAAAATCAATGCAAGTCAATGCAAAAGTATTGGGGTGCAATGGAAATAGCATGCAAAATCAATTCAAGTCAATGCAAAGGTATTGGGGGGCAATGCAAATAGTATGCAAAATCAATGCAAATAAATACAAAATTATTGTTGTACAATGGAAATAGAATGAAAAATCAATGCAAGTAACAGCAAATGTATTGGGGTGCAATGGAAATAGAATGAAAAATCAATGCAAGTAAATGCAAAAGAATTGGGGTGCAGAGGAAATAGAATACAAAATCAATGCAAGTAAATACAAAAGTATTGGGGTGCAATGGAAATAGCATGCAAAATCAATGGAAGTAAATCCAAAAGTATTAGGGTACAATGGAAATAGAATGCAAAATTAATGCAAGGTTATGCAAAAATATTGGTGTGCAATGGAAATACAATGCAAAATCAATGCAAATCAATGCAAAATTTTTGTTGTGCAATGGAAATAGCATGCAAAATCAATGCAATTCAATGCAAAAGTATTGGGGTTCATGGAAATAGAAGGCAAAAGCAAAGCAAAGTCAATGCAAAATTATTGGGGTGCAATGGAAATAGAATGCAAAATCAATGCAAGTAAATGCAAAAGAATTGGGGTGCCATGGAAATAGTATGCAAAATCATTGCAAATCAATGCAAATGTATTGGTGTGCAATGCAAATAGCATGCAAAAACAATGGAAGTAAATGCAAAAGTATTGGGGTGCATTGGATATAGCATGCAAAATCAATCCAAGTCAATGCAAAAGTATTAGGGTTCATGGAAATAGAATGCAAAATCAAGGCAAGTCAATGCAAAAGTATTGGAGTGCAATGGATAAAGAATGCAAAATCAATGCAAGTCAATGCAAGATTATTGTGGTGCAATTGAATTAGAATGCAAAATCATTGCAAATCAATGCAAAAGTATTGGGGTGCAATGGAAATAGGATGCAAAATTAATGCAAGTTAATGCAAAATTATTGAAGTGCAATGGAAATAGAATGCAATATCAAGGCAAGCCAATGCAAAAGTATTGTGGTGCAATGGAAATAGAATGCAAAATTAATGCAAGTCAATGCAAAAGTATTGGGGTGCAATGGAAATAGAATGCAAAATCCATGCAAGTCAATGCAAAATTATTTGGGTGCAAAGGAAATAGAATGCAATATCAAGGCAAGTCAATGCAAAAGTATTGGGGTGCAATGGAAATAGCATGCAAAACAAATGCAAGTCAATGCAAAATTATTTGGGTGCAAAGGAAATAGAATGCAATATCAAGGCAAGTTTGCAAAAGTATTGGGGTGCAATGGAAATAGCATGCAAAACAAATGCAAGTCAATGCAAAATTGTTGGGGTGCAATGGAAATAAAATTCAATATCAAGGCAAGTCAATTCAAAAGAATTGGGGTGCAATGGAAATAGCATGCAAAATCAATGGAAGTAAATGCAAAAGTATTGGGGTGCATTGGAAATAGAATGAATAATCAATGCAATTCAATGCAAAAGTATTGGGGTGCAATGCAAATAGAATGCAATATTATTGCAAGCCAATGTAAAAATATTGGGGTACAATGGAAATTGTATGCAAAATATATGCAAGTATATTTTGCAAACAAAAGTATTGGGGTGCATTGGAAATAGAATGCAATTCATTGCAAATCAATGCAAAAGTATTGGGGTGCAATGGAAATAGAATGCAAAATCAATGCAAGTCAATGCAAAATTGTTGGGGTGCAATGGAAATAGAATGCAAAATCAATGCAAGTCAATGTAAAAGAATTGGGGTGCAATGGAAATAGCATGCAAAATCAATGGAAGTAAATTCCAAAGTATTGGGGTGCATTGGAAATAGAATGCAAAATCAATGCAATTCAATGCAAAAGTATTGGGGTGCAATGCAAATAGAATGCAATATTAATGCAAGTCAGTACAAAAGTATTGGGGTGCAATGGAAATAGAATGCAATATCAAGACAAGTCAATGCAAAAGTATTGGGGTGCAATGGAAATAGCATGCAAAACCAATGCAAGTCAATGCAAAATTATTGGGGTGCAATGGAAATAAAATTCAATATCAAGGCAAGTCAATGCAAAAGTATTGGGGTGCAATGGAAATAGAATGCAAAATCAATGCAAGTCAATGCAAAAGAATTGGGGTGCAATGGAAATAGCATGCAAAATCAATGGAAGTAAATTCCAAAGTATTGGGGTGCATTGGAAATAGAATGAATAATCAATGCAATTCAATGCAAAAGTATTGGGGTGCAATGCAAATAGAATGCAATATTATTGCAAGCCAATGTAAAAATATTGGGGTACAATGGAAATTGTATGCAAAATATATGCAAGTATATTTTGCAAACAAAAGTATTGGGGTGCATTGGAAATAGAATGCAATTCATTGCAAATCAATGCAAAAGTATTGGGGTGCAATGGAAATAGAATGCAAAATCAATGCAAGTCAATGCAAGATTATTGTGGTGCAATTGAATTAGAATGCAAAATCATTGCAAATCAATGCAAAAGTATTGGGGTGCAATGGAAATAGAATGCAAAATTAATGCAAGTCAGTACAAAAGTATTGGGGTGCAATGGAAATAGAATGCAAAATCAATGCAAGTCAATGCAAAATTATTGGGGTGCAATGGAAATAGAATGCAATATCAATGCAAGTCAATGCAAAAGAATTGGGGTGCAATGGAAATAGCATGCAAAACAAATGCAAGTCAATGCAAAATTATTGGGGTGCAATGGAAATAAAATTGAATATCAAGGCAAGTCAATGCAAAAATATTGGAGTGCAATGGAAATAGAATGCAAAATCAATGCAAATCAGTGCAAAAGTATTGGGGTGCAATGGAAATAGAATGCAAAATCAATGCAAGTCAAAGCAAAAATATTGGGGTGCAATGGAAATAGCATGCAAAATCAATGCAAGTAAGTGGAAAAGTATTGGGGTACAATAGAAATAGAATGCAAAATTAATGCAAGGTTATGCAAGAATATTGGCGTGCAATGGAAATAAAATGCAAAATCAATGCAAGTCAATGCAAAAATATTGGAGTGCAATGGAAATAGAACGCAAAATCATTGCAAATCAATGAAAACGTATTGGGGTGCAATGGGAATAGCATGCAAAATCAATGCAAGTCAATGCAAAATATTGGGGAGCAATGGAAATACAATGCAAAATCAATGGAGGTAAATGCAAAAAAATTGGTGTGCAATGGAAATAGCATGCAAAAACAATGGAGGTAAATTCCAAAGTATTGGGGTGCATTGGAAATAGAATGAAAAATTAATGCAACTCAATGCAAAAGTATTGTGGTGCAATGGAAATAGAATGCAAAATTAATGCAAGTCAGTACAAAAGTATTGGGGTGCAATGGAAATAGAATGCAAAATCAATGCAAGTCAATGCAAAATTATTGGGGTGCAATGGAAATAGAATGCAATATCAAGGCAAGCCAATGCAAAAGTATTGGGGTGCAATGGAAATAGCATGCAAAACAAATGCAAGTCAATGCAAAATTATTGGGGTGCAATGGAAATAAAATTCAATATCAAGGCAAGTCAATGCAAAAGTATTGGGGTGCAATGGAAATAGAATGCAAAATCAATGCAAGTCAATGCAAAAGAATTGGGGTGCAATGCAAATAGAATGCAATATTAATGCAAGCCAATGTAAAAATATTGGGATACAATGGAAATAGTATGCAAAATATATGCAAGTATATTTTGCAAACAAATGTATTGGGGTGCATTGGAAATAGAATGCAATTCATTGCAAATCAATGCAAAAGTATTGGGGTGCAATGGAAATAGAATGCAAAATCAATGCAAGTCAATGCAAGATTTTTGTGGTGCAATTGAATTAGAATGCAAAATCATTGCAAATCAATGCAAAAGTATTGGGGTGCAATGGAAATAGCATGCAAAATTAATGCAAGTTAATGCAAAATTATTGGAGTGCTATGGAAATAGAATGCCAACTCAATGCAAGTGAATGCAAAATTATTGGGGTGCAATGGAAATAGAATGCAATATCAAGGCAACTCAATGCAAAAGTATTGTGGTGCAATGGAAATAGAATGCAAAATTAATGCAAGTCAATGCAAAAGTATTGGGGTGCAATGGAAATAGAATGCAAAATCAATGCAAGTCAATGCAAAATTATTTGGGTGCAAAGGAAATAGAATGCAATATCAAGGCAAGTCAATGCAAAAGTATTGGGGTGCAATGGAAATAGCATGCAAAACAAATGCAAGTCAATGCAAAATTATTGGGGTGCAATGGAAATAAAATTCAATATCAAGGCAAGTCAATGCAAAAGTATTGGGGTGCAATGGAAATAGAATGCAAAATCAATGCAAGTCAATGCAAAAGAATTGGGGTGCAATGGAAATAGCATGCAAAATCAATGGAAGTAAATTCCAAAGTATTGGGGTGCATTGGAAATAGAATGCAAAATCAATGCAATTCAATGCAAAAGTATTGGGGTGCAATGCAAATAGAATGCAATATTAATGCAAGCCAATGTAAAATATTGGGGTACAATGGAAATAGTATGCAAAATATATGCAAGTATATTTTGCAAACAAATGTATTGGGGTGCATTGGAAATAGAATGCAATTCATTGCAAATCAATGCAAAAGTATTGGGGTGCAATGGATATAGAATGCAAAATCAATGCAAGTCAATGCAAGATTATTGTGGTGCAAATGAATTAGAATGCAAAATCATTGCAAATCAATGCAAAAGTATTGGGGTGCAATGGAAATAGAATGCAAAATTAATGCAAGTCAGTACAAAAGTATTGGGGTGCAATGGAAATAGAATGCAAAATCAATGCAAGTCAATGCAAAATTATTGAGGTGCAATGGAAATAGAATGCAATATCAAGGCAAGTCAATGCAAAAGTATTGGGGTGCAATGGAAATAGCATGCAAAACAAATGCAAGTCAATGCAAAATTGTTGGGGTGCAATGGAAATAAAATTCAATATCAAGGCAAGTCAATTCAAAAGAATTGGGGTGCAATGGAAATAGCATGCAAAATCAATGGAAGTAAATTCCAAAGTATTGGGGTGCATTGGAAATAGAATGAATAATCAATGCAATTCAATGCAAAAGTATTGGGGTGCAATGCAAATAGAATGCAATATTATTGCAAGCCAATGTAAAAATATTGGGGTACAATGGAAATTGTATGCAAAATATATGCAAGTATATTTTGCAAACAAAAGTATTGGGGTGCATTGGAAATAGAATGCAATTCATTGCAAATCAATGCAAAAGTATTGGGGTGCAATGGAAATAGAATGCAAAATCAATGCAAGTCAGTACAAAAGTATTGGGGTGCAATGGAAATAGAATGCAAAATCAATGCAAGTCAATGCAAAATTATTGGGGTGCAATGGAAATAGAATGCAATATCAAGGCAAGTCAATGCAAAAGTATTGGGGTGCAATGGAAATAGCATGCAAAACAAATGCAAGTCAATGCAAAATTATTGGGGTGCAATGGAAATAAAATTCAATATCAAGGCAAGTCAATGAAAAAGTATTGGGGTGCAATGGAAATAGAATGCAAAATCAATGCAAGTCAATGCAAAATTGTTGGGGTGCAATGGAAATAAAATTCAATATCAAGGCAAGTCAATTCAAAAGAATTGGGGTGCAATGGAAATAGCATGCAAAATCAATGCAAGTAAATTCAAAAGTATTGGGGTGCAATGCAAATAGAATGCAAATAAATTGAAGTAAAAGCAAAAGTATTGGGATGCAATGGAAATAGCATGCAAAATCAATGCAAGTCAATGCAAAAGTATTGGGGTGCAATAGAAATACCATGCAAAATCAATGGAAGTAAATGCAAAAGTATTGGGGTGCATTGGAAATAGAATTCAAAATAAATGCAATTCAATTCAAAATTATTGGCGTGCAATGGAAATAGAATGCAAAATCAATGGAAGTCAATGCAAAAGTACTGGGGTGCAATGCAGATAGAATGCAAAATTAATGCAAGCCTATGCAAAAATATTGGGGTACAATGGAAATACAATGCAAAATATATGCAAGTCAATGCAAAAGAATTGGGGTGCATTGGAAATAGAATGCAAATAATTGCAAATCCATGCAAAAGTTTTGGGGTGCAATGGAAATAGAATGAAAAATCAATGTATGTAAATTCAAAAGTATTGGCGTGCAATGGAATTAGAATGCAAAATCAATCCAAGTCAATGCAAAAGTATATGGGTGCAATCTAAATAGCATGCAAAACAAATGCAAGTATGCAAAAATATTGGGGTGCAATGGAAATAGAATGTAATATCAAGGCATTAAAATGCAAAAGTATTGGGGTGCAATGCAAATAGAATGCAATATACTTGCAAGTCAATGCAAAAGTGTTGGGGTGCAATGGAAATAGAATGCAAAATCAATGCAAGTCAATGCAAAAGTATTGGGGTTCATGGAAATAGAATGCAAAAGCAATGCAAGTCAATGCAAAACTATTGGGGTGCAATGGAAATAGAATGCAAAATCAATGTAAGTCAATGCAAAAGAATTGGGGTGCAATGGAAATAGAATACAAAATAAATGCAAGTCATTGCAAAAGTATCGGGGTGTAAGGCAAATAGCATGCAAAAACAATGGAAGTTAATGCAAAAATATTGGGGGGCTTTGGAAATAGCATGCAAAATCAATGCAAGTAAATGCAAAAATATTGGGGTGCAATGGAAATAGAATGCAAAATCAATGCAAATAAGTGCAAAAATATTGGGGTGCAATGGAAATAGAATGAAAAATCAATGCAAGTCATTGCGAAAATTTTTGTTGTGTAATGGAAAAGGTATGCAAAATCAATGCAAGTCAGTGCAAAAGTATTGGGGTTCAATGGAAATATAATGCAAAATTAATGCAAGTAATTGCAAAAGTATGAGGTTGCAATAGAAATAGAGTGCATAATCAATGCAAGTCAATGCAAAAATGTTGGTGTGCAATGAAAATAGAATGCAAAATCAATGCAAGTCAGTGCAAAAATATTGGGGTGCAATGGAAATAGAATGCAAAATCATTGCATATCAATGTAAAAGTATTGGGGTGCAATGGGAATAGCATGCAAAAACAATGCAAGTCAACGCAAAATATTGGGGAACAATGGAAATACAATGCAAAATCAATGGAGGTAAATGCAAAAAAATTGGCGTGCAATGGAAATAGAATGCAAAAAAATTCAAGTTAATGCAAAATTATTGGGATGCAATTGAAATAGAATGCAATATCAAGGCAAGTTAATGCAAAAGTATGGGGGTGCACTGCAAATAGAATGCAATATAATTGCAAGTCAATGCAAAAGTATTGGGGTGCAATGTAAACAGCATGCAAAATCAATGCTAGTCAGTACACAGGTATTGGGGTGCATTGGAAATTGAATGAAAAATCAATGCAACTCAATGCAAAAGTATTGTGGTGCAATGGAAATAGAATGCTAAATTAATGCGTCAGTGCAAAAGTATTGGGGTGCAATGAAAATAGAATGCAATATCAAGGCAAGACAATGCAAAAGTTTTGGGGTGCAATGGAAATAGCATGCAAAACAAATGCAAGTCAATGCAAAAGTATTGGGGTGCAATGGAAATAGAATGCAAAATCAATGCAAGTCAATGCAAAAGAATTGGGGTGCAATGGTAATAGCATGCAAAATCAATGGAAGTAAATTCCAAAATATTGGGGTGCATTGGAAATAGAATGCAAAATCAAAGCAATTCAATACAAAAGTATTGGGGTGCAATGCAAATAGAATGCAATATTAATGCAAGCCAATGCAAAAATATTGGGGTACAATGGAAATAGTATGCAAAATATATGCAAGTATAATTTGCAAACATTGGAAATAGAATGCAATTCATTGCAAATCAATGCAAAAGTATTGGGGTGCAATGGAAATAAAATGAAAAATCAATGTACGTAAATGCAAAAGTATTGGGGGTCCAATGGAAATAGAATGCAAAATCAATGCAAGTAAATACAAAAGTATTGGGGTGCAATGGAAATAGCATGCAAAATCAATGCAAAAACTGTATTGTAATGTCAGTTTTTGCCTATTTGATCATTTCCCATTGAGTTTACATTGGAATTGCAAACTTTTTCCCAGAGAGCAAAGTACCTGCAAAAATGTCAGTTTTTGTCTATTTGATCATTCCCCATTGAGTTTACATTGGAATTGCAAACTTTTTCCCAGAGAGTAAAGTACCTGCAAAACTCTCAGTTTTTGTCTATTTGATCATTCCCCATTGAGTTTACATTGGAAATGCAAACTTTTTCCCAGAGAGTAAATTACCTGCAAAACTGTCAGTTTTTGTCTATTTGATCATTCCCCATTGAGTTTACATTGGAATTGCAAACTTTTTCCCAGAGAGTAAAGTACCTGCAAAACTCTCAGTTTTTGTCTATTTGATCATTCCCCATTGAGTTTACATTGGAAATGCAAACTTTTTCCCAGAGAGTAAATTACCTGCAAAACTGTCAGTTTTTGTCTATTTGATCATTCCCCATTGAGTTTACATTGGAATTGCAAACTTTTTCCCAGAAAGTAAAGTACCTGCAAAACTGTCAGTTTTTGTCTATTTGATCATTCCCCATTGAGTTTACATTGGAATTGCAAACTTTTTCCCAGAGAGTAAAGGACCTGCAAAACTGTCAGTTTTTGTCTATTTGATCATTCCCCATTGAGTTTACATTGGAATTGCAAACTTTTTCCCAGAGAGTAAATTACCTGCAAAACTGTCAGTTTTTGTCTCTTTGATCATTCCCCATTGAGTTTACATTGGAATTGCAAACTTTTTCCCAGAGAGTAAATTACCTGCAAAACTGTCAGTTTTTGTCTATTTGATCATTCCCCATTGAGTTTACATTGGAATTGCAAACTTTTTCCCAGAGAGTAAATTACCTGCAAAATTGTCAATTTGGTCTATTTGATCATTCCCCATTGAGTTTACATTGGAATTGCAAACTTTTTCCCAGAGAGTAAATTACCTGCAATACTGTCAGTTTTGGTCTATTTGATCATTCCCCATTGAGTTTACATTGGAATTGCAAACTTTTTCCCAGAGAGTAAATTACCTGCAAAACTGTCAGTTTTTGTCTCTTTGATCATTCCCCATTGAGTTTACATTGGAATTGCAAACTTTTTCCCAGAGAGTAAATTACCTGCAAAACTGTCAGTTTTTGTCTATTTGATCATTCCCCATTGAGTTTACATTGGAATTGCAAACTTTTTCCCAGAGAGTAAATTACCTGCAAAATTGTCAATTTGGTCTATTTGATCATTCCCCATTGAGTTTACATTGGAATTGCAAACTTTTTCCCAGAGAGTAAATTACCTGCAATACTGTCAGTTTTGGTCTATTTGATCATTCCCCATTGAGTTTACATTGGAATTGCAAACTTTTTCCCAGAGAGTAAATTACCTGCAAAACTGTCAGTTTTGGTCTATTTGATCATTCCCCATTGAGTTTACATTGGAATTGCAAACTTTTTCCCAGAAAGTAAATTACCTGCAAAACTGTCAGTTTTTGTCTATTTGATCATTCCCCATTGAGTTTACATTGGAATTGCAAACTTTTTCCCAGAGAGTAAAGGACCTGCAAAACTGTCAGTTTTTGTCTCTTTGATCATTCCCCATTGAGTTTACATTGGAATTGCAAACTTTTTCCCAGAGAGTAAATTACCTGCAAAACTGTCAGTTTTTGTCTATTTGATCATTCCCCATTGAGTTTACATTGGAATTGCAAACTTTTTCCCAGAGAGTAAATTACCTGCAAAACAGTCAGTTTTTGTCTATTTGATCATTCCCCATTGAGTTTACATTGGAATTGCAAACTTTTTCCCAGAGAGTAAATTACCTGCAAAACTGTCAGTTTTTGTCTATTTGATCATTCCCCATTGAGTTTACATTGGAATTGCAAACTTTTTCCCAGAGAGTAAATTACCTGCAAAACAGTCAGTTTTTGTCTATTTGATCATTCCCCATTGAGTTTACATTGGAATTGCAAACTTTTTCCCAGAGAGTAAATTACCTGCAAAACTGTCAGTTTTTGTCTATTTGATCATTCCCCATTGAGTTTACATTGGAATTGCAAACTTTTTCCCAGAAAGTAAATTACCTGCAAAACTGTCAGTTTTGGTCTATTTGATCATTCCCCATTGAGTTTACATTGGAATTGCAAACTTTTTCCCAGAAAGTAAATTACCTGCAAAACTGTCAGTTTTTGTCTATTTGATCATTCCCCATTGAGTTTACATTGGAATTGCAAACTTTTTCCCAGAGAGTAAATTACCTGCAAAACAGTCAGTTTTTGTCTATTTGATCATTTCCCATTGAGTTTACATTGGAATTGCAAACTTTTTCCCAGAGAGTAAATTACCTGCAAAACAGACAGTTTTTGTCTATTTGATCATTCCCCATTGAGTTTACATTGGAATTGCAAACTTTTTCCCAGAGAGTAAATTACCTGCAAAACAGTCAGTTTTTGTCTATTTGATCATTCCCCATTGAGTTTACATTGGAATTGCAAACTTTTTCCCAGAGAGTAAAGGACCTGCAAAACTGTCAGTTTTGGTCTATTTGATCATTCCCCATTGAGTTTACATTGGAATTGCAAACTTTTTCCCAGAGAGTAAATTACCTGCAAAACAGTCAGTTTTTGTCTCTTTGATCATTCCCCATTGAGTTTACATTGGAATTGCAAACTTTTTCCCAGAGAGTAAATTACCTGCAAAACTGTCAGTTTTGGTCTATTTGATCATTCCCCATTGAGTTTACATTGGAATTGCAAACTTTTTCCCAGAGAGTAAAGTACCTGCAAAACAGTCAGTTTTTGTCTATTTGATCATTCCCCATTGAGTTTACATTGGAATTGCAAACTTTTTCCCAGAGAGTAAATTACCTGCAAAACTGTCAGTTTTGGTCTATTTGATCATTCCCCATTGAGTTTACATTGGAATTGCAAACTTTTTCCCAGAGAGTAAATTACCTGCAAAACAGTCAGTTTTTGTCTATTTGATCATTCCCCATTGAGTTTACATTGGAATTGCAAACTTTTTCCCAGAGAGTAAATTACCTGCAAAACTGTCAGTTTTTGTCTATTTGATCATTCCCCATTGAGTTTACATTGGAATTGCAAACTTTTTCCCAGAAAGTAAATTACCTGCAAAACTGTCAGTTTTGGTCTATTTGATCATTCCCCATTGAGTTTACATTGGAATTGCAAACTTTTTCCCAGAAAGTAAATTACCTGCAAAACTGTCAGTTTTTGTCTATTTGATCATTCCCCATTGAGTTTACATTGGAATTGCAAACTTTTTCCCAGAGAGTAAATTACCTGCAAAACAGTCAGTTTTTGTCTATTTGATCATTTCCCATTGAGTTTACATTGGAATTGCAAACTTTTTCCCAGAGAGTAAATTACCTGCAAAACAGACAGTTTTTGTCTATTTGATCATTCCCCATTGAGTTTACATTGGAATTGCAAACTTTTTCCCAGAGAGTAAATTACCTGCAAAACAGTCAGTTTTTGTCTATTTGATCATTCCCCATTGAGTTTACATTGGAATTGCAAACTTTTTCCCAGAGAGTAAAGGACCTGCAAAACTGTCAGTTTTGGTCTATTTGATCATTCCCCATTGAGTTTACATTGGAATTGCAAACTTTTTCCCAGAGAGTAAATTACCTGCAAAACAGTCAGTTTTTGTCTCTTTGATCATTCCCCATTGAGTTTACATTGGAATTGCAAACTTTTTCCCAGAGAGTAAATTACCTGCAAAACAGTCAGTTTTTGTCTCTTTGATCATTCCCCATTGAGTTTACATTGGAATTGCAAACTTTTTCCCAGAGAGTAAATTACCTGCAAAACTGTCAGTTTTTGTCTATTTGATCATTCCCCATTGAGTTTACATTGGAATTGCAAACTTTTTCCCAGAGAGTAAAGGACCTGCAAAACTGTCAGTTTTGGTCTATTTGATCATTCCCCATTGAGTTTACATTGGAATTGCAAACTTTTTCCCAGAGAGTAAAGGACCTGCAAAACTGTCAGTTTTTGTCTATTTGATCATTCCCCATTGAGTTTACATTGGAATTGCAAACTTTTTCCCAGAGAGTAAATTACCTGCAAAACAGTCAGTTTTTGTCTATTTGATCATTCCCCATTGAGTTTACATTGGAATTGCAAACTTTTTCCCAGAGAGTAAATTACCTGCAAAACAGTCAGTTTTTGTCTATTTGATCATTCCCCATTGAGTTTACATTGGAATTGCAAACTTTTTCCCAGAGAGTAAATTACCTGCAAAACAGTCAGTTTTTGTCTATTTGATCATTCCCCATTGAGTTTACATTGGAATTGCAAACTTTTTCCCAGAGAGTAAAGGACCTGCAAAACTGTCAGTTTTTGTCTCTTTGATCATTCCCCATTGAGTTTACATTGGAATTGCAAACTTTTTCCCAGAGAGTAAAGTACCTGCAAAACAGTCAGTTTTTGTCTATTTGATCATTCCCCATTGAGTTTACATTGGAATTGCAAACTTTTTCCCAGAGAGTAAAGGACCTGCAAAACTGTCAGTTTTTGTCTCTTTGATCATTCCCCATTGAGTTTACATTGGAATTGCAAACTTTTTCCCAGAGAGTAAATTACCTGCAAAATTGTCAATTTGGTCTATTTGATCATTCCCCATTGAGTTTACATTGGAATTGCAAACTTTTTCCCAGAGAGTAAATTACCTGCAATACTGTCAGTTTTGGTCTATTTGATCATTCCCCATTGAGTTTACATTGGAATTGCAAACTTTTTCCCAGAGAGTAAATTACCTGCAAAACTGTCAGTTTTGGTCTATTTGATCATTCCCCATTGAGTTTACATTGGAATTGCAAACTTTTTCCCAGAAAGTAAATTACCTGCAAAACTGTCAGTTTTTGTCTATTTGATCATTCCCCATTGAGTTTACATTGGAATTGCAAACTTTTTCCCAGAGAGTAAAGGACCTGCAAAACTGTCAGTTTTTGTCTATTTGATCATTCCCCATTGAGTTTACATTGGAATTGCAAACTTTTTCCCAGAGAGTAAATTACCTGCAAAACTGTCAGTTTTTGTCTATTTGATCATTCCCCATTGAGTTTACATTGGAATTGCAAACTTTTTCCCAGAGAGTAAATTACCTGCAAAACTGTCAGTTTTTGTCTCTTTGATCATTCCCCATTGAGTTTACATTGGAATTGCAAACTTTTTCCCAGAGAGTAAATTACCTGCAAAACTGTCAGTTTTTGTCTATTTGATCATTCCCCATTGAGTTTACATTGGAATTGCAAACTTTTTCCCAGAGAGTAAATTACCTGCAAAACAGTCAGTTTTGGTCTATTTGATCATTCCCCATTGAGTTTACATTGGAATTGCAAACTTTTTCCCAGAGAGTAAATTACCTGCAAAACAGTCAGTTTTTGTCTATTTGATCATTCCCCATTGAGTTTACATTGGAATTGCAAACTTTTTCCCAGAGAGTAAAGGACCTGCAAAACTGTCAGTTTTGGTCTATTTGATCATTCCCCATTGAGTTTACATTGGAATTGCAAACTTTTTCCCAGAGAGTAAATTACCTGCAAAACAGTCAGTTTTTGTCTCTTTGATCATTCCCCATTGAGTTTACATTGGAATTGCAAACTTTTTCCCAGAGAGTAAATTACCTGCAAAACAGTCAGTTTTTGTCTCTTTGATCATTCCCCATTGAGTTTACATTGGAATTGCAAACTTTTTCCCAGAGAGTAAATTACCTGCAAAACAGTCAGTTTTTGTCTATTTGATCATTCCCCATTGAGTTTACATTGGAATTGCAAACTTTTTCCCAGAGAGTAAAGGACCTGCAAAACTGTCAGTTTTGGTCTATTTGATCATTCCCCATTGAGTTTACATTGGAATTGCAAACTTTTTCCCAGAGAGTAAAGGACCTGCAAAACTGTCAGTTTTTGTCTATTTGATCATTCCCCATTGAGTTTACATTGGAATTGCAAACTTTTTCCCAGAGAGTAAATTACCTGCAAAACAGTCAGTTTTTGTCTATTTGATCATTCCCCATTGAGTTTACATTGGAATTGCAAACTTTTTCCCAGAGAGTAAATTACCTGCAAAACAGTCAGTTTTTGTCTATTTGATCATTCCCCATTGAGTTTACATTGGAATTGCAAACTTTTTCCCAGAGAGTAAATTACCTGCAAAACAGTCAGTTTTTGTCTATTTGATCATTCCCCATTGAGTTTACATTGGAATTGCAAACTTTTTCCCAGAGAGTAAAGGACCTGCAAAACTGTCAGTTTTTGTCTCTTTGATCATTCCCCATTGAGTTTACATTGGAATTGCAAACTTTTTCCCAGAGAGTAAAGTACCTGCAAAACAGTCAGTTTTTGTCTATTTGATCATTCCCCATTGAGTTTACATTGGAATTGCAAACTTTTTCCCAGAGAGTAAAGGACCTGCAAAACTGTCAGTTTTTGTCTATTTGATCATTCCCCATTGAGTTTACATTGGAATTGCAAACTTTTTCCCAGAGAGTAAATTACCTGCAAAACTGTCAGTTTTGGTCTATTTGATCATTCCCCATTGAGTTTACATTGGAATTGCAAACTTTTTCCCAGAGAGTAAAGTACCTGCAAAACAGTCAGTTTTTGTCTATTTGATCATTCCCCATTGAGTTTACATTGGAATTGCAAACTTTTTCCCAGAGAGTAAATTACCTGCAAAACTGTCAGTTTTTGTCTATTTGATCATTCCCCATTGAGTTTACATTGGAATTGCAAACTTTTTCCCAGAGAGTAAAGGACCTGCAAAACAGTCAGTTTTTGTCTATTTGATCATTCCCCATTGAGTTTACATTGGAATTGCAAACTTTTTCCCAGAGAGTAAATTACCTGCAAAACTGTCAGTTTTGGTCTATTTGATCATTCCCCATTGAGTTTACATTGGAATTGCAAACTTTTTCCCAGAGAGTAAATTACCTGCAAAACAGTCAGTTTTTGTCTCTTTGATCATTCCCCATTGAGTTTACATTGGAATTGCAAACTTTTTCCCAGAGAGTAAAGGACCTGCAAAACTGTCAGTTTTGGTCTATTTGATCATTCCCCATTGAGTTTACATTGGAATTGCAAACTTTTTCCCAGAGAGTAAAGGACCTGCAAAACAGTCAGTTTTGGTCTATTTGATCATTCCCCATTGAGTTTACATTGGAATTGCAAACTTTTTCCCAGAGAGTAAATTACCTGCAAAACAGTCAGTTTTTGTCTATTTGATCATTCCCCATTGAGTTTACATTGGAATTGCAAACTTTTTCCCAGAGAGTAAAGGACCTGCAAAACTGTCAGTTTTGGTCTATTTGATCATTCCCCATTGAGTTTACATTGGAATTGCAAACTTTTTCCCAGAGAGTAAAGGACCTGCAAAACTGTCAGTTTTTGTCTATTTGATCATTCCCCATTGAGTTTACATTGGAATTGCAAACTTTTTCCCAGAGAGTAAATTACCTGCAAAACAGTCAGTTTTTGTCTATTTGATCATTCCCCATTGAGTTTACATTGGAATTGCAAACTTTTTCCCAGAGAGTAAATTACCTGCAAAACAGTCAGTTTTTGTCTATTTGATCATTCCCCATTGAGTTTACATTGGAATTGCAAACTTTTTCCCAGAGAGTAAATTACCTGCAAAACAGTCAGTTTTTGTCTATTTGATCATTCCCCATTGAGTTTACATTGGAATTGCAAACTTTTTCCCAGAGAGTAAAGGACCTGCAAAACTGTCAGTTTTTGTCTCTTTGATCATTCCCCATTGAGTTTACATTGGAATTGCAAACTTTTTCCCAGAGAGTAAAGTACCTGCAAAACAGTCAGTTTTTGTCTATTTGATCATTCCCCATTGAGTTTACATTGGAATTGCAAACTTTTTCCCAGAGAGTAAAGGACCTGCAAAACTGTCAGTTTTTGTCTATTTGATCATTCCCCATTGAGTTTACATTGGAATTGCAAACTTTTTCCCAGAGAGTAAATTACCTGCAAAACTGTCAGTTTTGGTCTATTTGATCATTCCCCATTGAGTTTACATTGGAATTGCAAACTTTTTCCCAGAGAGTAAAGTACCTGCAAAACAGTCAGTTTTTGTCTATTTGATCATTCCCCATTGAGTTTACATTGGAATTGCAAACTTTTTCCCAGAGAGTAAATTACCTGCAAAACTGTCAGTTTTTGTCTATTTGATCATTCCCCATTGAGTTTACATTGGAATTGCAAACTTTTTCCCAGAGAGTAAAGGACCTGCAAAACAGTCAGTTTTTGTCTATTTGATCATTCCCCATTGAGTTTACATTGGAATTGCAAACTTTTTCCCAGAGAGTAAAGGACCTGCAAAACAGTCAGTTTTTGTCTATTTGATCATTCCCCATTGAGTTTACATTGGAATTGCAAACTTTTTCCCAGAGAGTAAATTACCTGCAAAACTGTCAGTTTTTGTCTATTTGATCATTCCCCATTGAGTTTACATTGGAATTGCAAACTTTTTCCCAGAGAGTAAAGTACCTGCAAAACAGTCAGTTTTTGTCTATTTGATCATTCCCCATTGAGTTTACATTGGAATTGCAAACTTTTTCCCAGAGAGTAAAGGACCTGCAAAACAGTCAGTTTTGGTCTATTTGATCATTCCCCATTGAGTTTACATTGGAATTGCAAACTTTTTCCCAGAGAGTAAATTACCTGCAAAACTGTCAGTTTTGGTCTATTTGATCATTCCCCATTGAGTTTACATTGGAATTGCAAACTTTTTCCCAGAGAGTAAAGTACCTGCAAAACAGTCAGTTTTTGTCTATTTGATCATTCCCCATTGAGTTTACATTGGAATTGCAAACTTTTTCCCAGAGAGTAAATTACCTGCAAAACTGTCAGTTTTTGTCTATTTGATCATTCCCCATTGAGTTTACATTGGAATTGCAAACTTTTTCCCAGAGAGTAAATTACCTGCAAAACAGTCAGTTTTTGTCTATTTGATCATTCCCCATTGAGTTTACATTGGAATTGCAAACTTTTTCCCAGAGAGTAAATTACCTGCAAAACAGTCAGTTTTTGTCTCTTTGATCATTCCCCATTGAGTTTACATTGGAATTGCAAACTTTTTCCCAGAGAGTAAAGGACCTGCAAAACAGTCAGTTTTTGTCTATTTGATCATTCCCCATTGAGTTTACATTGGAATTGCAAACTTTTTCCCAGAGAGTAAATTACCTGCAAAACAGTCAGTTTTTGTCTCTTTGATCATTCCCCATTGAGTTTACATTGGAATTGCAAACTTTTTCCCAGAGAGTAAAGGACCTGCAAAACAGTCAGTTTTTGTCTATTTGATCATTCCCCATTGAGTTTACATTGGAATTGCAAACTTTTTCCCAGAGAGTAAATTACCTGCAAAACAGTCAGTTTTTGTCTATTTGATCATTCCCCATTGAGTTTACATTGGAATTGCAAACTTTTTCCCAGAGAGTAAATTACCTGCAAAACAGTCAGTTTTTGTCTCTTTGATCATTCCCCATTGAGTTTACATTGGAATTGCAAACTTTTTCCCAGAGAGTAAAGGACCTGCAAAACAGTCAGTTTTTGTCTATTTGATCATTCCCCATTGAGTTTACATTGGAATTGCAAACTTTTTCCCAGAGAGTAAATTACCTGCAAAACAGTCAGTTTTTGTCTATTTGATCATTCCCCATTGAGTTTACATTGGAATTGCAAACTTTTTCCCAGAGAGTAAATTACCTGCAAAACAGTCAGTTTTTGTCTATTTGATCATTCCCCATTGAGTTTACATTGGAATTGCAAACTTTTTCCCAGAGAGTAAATTACCTGCAAAACAGTCAGTTTTTGTCTATTTGATCATTCCCCATTGAGTTTACATTGGAATTGCAAACTTTTTCCCAGAGAGTAAATTACCTGCAAAACAGTCAGTTTTTGTCTATTTGATCATTCCCCATTGAGTTTACATTGGAATTGCAAACTTTTTCCCAGAGAGTAAAGGACCTGCAAAACTGTCAGTTTTTGTCTATTTGATCATTCCCCATTGAGTTTACATTGGAATTGCAAACTTTTTCCCAGAGAGTAAATTACCTGCAAAACAGTCAGTTTTTGTCTCTTTGATCATTCCCCATTGAGTTTACATTGGAATTGCAAACTTTTTCCCAGAGAGTAAAGGACCTGCAAAACAGTCAGTTTTTGTCTATTTGATCATTCCCCATTGAGTTTACATTGGAATTGCAAACTTTTTCCCAGAGAGTAAATTACCTGCAAAACAGTCAGTTTTTGTCTATTTGATCATTCCCCATTGAGTTTACATTGGAATTGCAAACTTTTTCCCAGAGAGTAAATTACCTGCAAAACAGTCAGTTTTTGTCTATTTGATCATTCCCCATTGAGTTTACATTGGAATTGCAAACTTTTTCCCAGAGAGTAAATTACCTGCAAAACAGTCAGTTTTTGTCTATTTGATCATTCCCCATTGAGTTTACATTGGAATTGCAAACTTTTTCCCAGAGAGTAAATTACCTGCAAAACAGTCAGTTTTTGTCTATTTGATCATTCCCCATTGAGTTTACATTGGAATTGCAAACTTTTTCCCAGAGAGTAAATTACCTGCAAAACAGTCAGTTTTTGTCTATTTGATCATTACCCATTGAGTTTACATTGGAATTGCAAACTTTTTCCCAGAGAGTAAAGGACCTGCAAAACTGTCAGTTTTTGTCTATTTGATCATTCCCCATTGAGTTTACATTGGAATTGCAAACTTTTTCCCAGAGAGTAAAGTACCTGCAAAACAGTCAGTTTTTGTCTATTTGATCATTCCCCATTGAGTTTACATTGGAATTGCAAACTTTTTCCCAGAGAGTAAAGGACCTGCAAAACTGTCAGTTTTTGTCTATTTGATCATTCCCCATTGAGTTTACATTGGAATTGCAAACTTTTTCCCAGAGAGTAAATTACCTGCAAAACTGTCAGTTTTGGTCTATTTGATCATTCCCCATTGAGTTTACATTGGAATTGCAAACTTTTTCCCAGAGAGTAAAGTACCTGCAAAACAGTCAGTTTTTGTCTATTTGATCATTCCCCATTGAGTTTACATTGGAATTGCAAACTTTTTCCCAGAGAGTAAATTACCTGCAAAACTGTCAGTTTTTGTCTATTTGATCATTCCCCATTGAGTTTACATTGGAATTGCAAACTTTTTCCCAGAGAGTAAAGGACCTGCAAAACAGTCAGTTTTTGTCTATTTGATCATTCCCCATTGAGTTTACATTGGAATTGCAAACTTTTTCCCAGAGAGTAAAGGACCTGCAAAACAGTCAGTTTTTGTCTATTTGATCATTCCCCATTGAGTTTACATTGGAATTGCAAACTTTTTCCCAGAGAGTAAATTACCTGCAAAACAGTCAGTTTTTGTCTATTTGATCATTCCCCATTGAGTTTACATTGGAATTGCAAACTTTTTCCCAGAGAGTAAAGTACCTGCAAAACAGTCAGTTTTTGTCTATTTGATCATTCCCCATTGAGTTTACATTGGAATTGCAAACTTTTTCCCAGAGAGTAAAGGACCTGCAAAACAGTCAGTTTTTGTCTATTTGATCATTCCCCATTGAGTTTACATTGGAATTGCAAACTTTTTCCCAGAGAGTAAATTACCTGCAAAACTGTCAGTTTTGGTCTATTTGATCATTCCCCATTGAGTTTACATTGGAATTGCAAACTTTTTCCCAGAGAGTAAAGTACCTGCAAAACAGTCAGTTTTTGTCTATTTGATCATTCCCCATTGAGTTTACATTGGAATTGCAAACTTTTTCCCAGAGAGTAAATTACCTGCAAAACAGTCAGTTTTTGTCTATTTGATCATTCCCCATTGAGTTTACATTGGAATTGCAAACTTTTTCCCAGAGAGTAAATTACCTGCAAAACAGTCAGTTTTTGTCTATTTGATCATTCCCCATTGAGTTTACATTGGAATTGCAAACTTTTTCCCAGAGAGTAAATTACCTGCAAAACAGTCAGTTTTTGTCTCTTTGATCATTCCCCATTGAGTTTACATTGGAATTGCAAACTTTTTCCCAGAGAGTAAAGGACCTGCAAAACAGTCAGTTTTTGTCTATTTGATCATTCCCCATTGAGTTTACATTGGAATTGCAAACTTTTTCCCAGAGAGTAAATTACCTGCAAAACAGTCAGTTTTTGTCTCTTTGATCATTCCCCATTGAGTTTACATTGGAATTGCAAACTTTTTCCCAGAGAGTAAAGGACCTGCAAAACAGTCAGTTTTTGTCTATTTGATCATTCCCCATTGAGTTTACATTGGAATTGCAAACTTTTTCCCAGAGAGTAAATTACCTGCAAAACAGTCAGTTTTTGTCTATTTGATCATTCCCCATTGAGTTTACATTGGAATTGCAAACTTTTTCCCAGAGAGTAAATTACCTGCAAAACAGTCAGTTTTTGTCTATTTGATCATTCCCCATTGAGTTTACATTGGAATTGCAAACTTTTTCCCAGAGAGTAAAGGACCTGCAAAACAGTCAGTTTTTGTCTATTTGATCATTCCCCATTGAGTTTACATTGGAATTGCAAACTTTTTCCCAGAGAGTAAATTACCTGCAAAACAGTCAGTTTTTGTCTATTTGATCATTCCCCATTGAGTTTACATTGGAATTGCAAACTTTTTCCCAGAGAGTAAATTACCTGCAAAACAGTCAGTTTTTGTCTATTTGATCATTCCCCATTGAGTTTACATTGGAATTGCAAACTTTTTCCCAGAGAGTAAATTACCTGCAAAACAGTCAGTTTTTGTCTATTTGATCATTCCCCATTGAGTTTACATTGGAATTGCAAACTTTTTCCCAGAGAGTAAATTACCTGCAAAACAGTCAGTTTTTGTCTATTTGATCATTCCCCATTGAGTTTACATTGGAATTGCAAACTTTTTCCCAGAGAGTAAAGTACCTGCAAAACAGTCAGTTTTTGTCTATTTGATCATTCCCCATTGAGTTTACATTGGAATTGCAAACTTTTTCCCAGAGAGTAAATTACCTGCAAAACAGTCAGTTTTTGTCTCTTTGATCATTCCCCATTGAGTTTACATTGGAATTGCAAACTTTTTCCCAGAGAGTAAAGGACCTGCAAAACAGTCAGTTTTTGTCTATTTGATCATTCCCCATTGAGTTTACATTGGAATTGCAAACTTTTTCCCAGAGAGTAAATTACCTGCAAAACAGTCAGTTTTTGTCTATTTGATCATTCCCCATTGAGTTTACATTGGAATTGCAAACTTTTTCCCAGAGAGTAAATTACCTGCAAAACAGTCAGTTTTTGTCTATTTGATCATTCCCCATTGAGTTTACATTGGAATTGCAAACTTTTTCCCAGAGAGTAAATTACCTGCAAAACAGTCAGTTTTTGTCTATTTGATCATTCCCCATTGAGTTTACATTGGAATTGCAAACTTTTTCCCAGAGAGTAAATTACCTGCAAAACAGTCAGTTTTTGTCTATTTGATCATTCCCCATTGAGTTTACATTGGAATTGCAAACTTTTTCCCAGAGAGTAAAGGACCTGCAAAACTGTCAGTTTTTGGTCTATTTGATCATTCCCCATTGAGTTTACATTGGAATTGCAAACTTTTTCCCAGAGAGTAAATTACCTGCAAAACAGTCAGTTTTTGTCTCTTTGATCATTCCCCATTGAGTTTACATTGGAATTGCAAACTTTTTCCCAGAGAGTAAAGGACCTGCAAAACAGTCAGTTTTTGTCTATTTGATCATTCCCCATTGAGTTTACATTGGAATTGCAAACTTTTTCCCAGAGAGTAAATTACCTGCAAAACAGTCAGTTTTTGTCTATTTGATCATTCCCCATTGAGTTTACATTGGAATTGCAA
>NC_090033.1:17439858-17529858 GCF_037176765.1 Anolis sagrei
TAACTGTCAGTTTTTGTCTATTTGATCATTCCCCATTGAGTTTACATTGGAATTGCAAACTTTTTCCCAGAGAGTAAATTACCTGCAAAACTGTCAGTTTTGGTCTATTTGATCATTCCCCATTGAGTTTACATTGGAATTGCAAACTTTTTCCCAGAGAGTAAATTACCTGCAAAACTGTCAGTTTTGGTCTATTTGATCATTCCCCATTGAGTTTACATTGGAATTGCAAACTTTTTCCCAGAGAGTAAAGTACCTGCAAAACTGTCAGTTTTTGTCTATTTGATCATTCCCCATTGAGTTTACATTGGAATTGCAAACTTTTTCCCAGAGAGTAAATTACCTGCAAAACTGTCAGTTTTTTGTCTATTTGATCATTCCCCATTGAGTTTACATTGGAATTGCAAACTTTTTCCCAGAGAGTAAATTACCTGCAAAACTGTCAGTTTTTGTCTATTTGATCATTCCCCATTGAGTTTACATTGGATTTGCAAACTTTTTCCCAGAGAGTAAATTACCTGCAAAACTGTCAGTTTTGGTCTATTTGATCATTCCCCATTGAGTTTACATTGGAATTGCAAACTTTTTCCCAGAGAGTAAAGTACCTGCAAAACTGTCAGTTTTTGTCTATTTGATCATTCCCCATTGAGTTTACATTGGAATTGCAAACTTTTTCCCAGAGAGTAAAATACCTGCAAAACTGTCAGTTTTTGTCTATTTGATCATTCCCCATTGAGTTTACATTGGAATTGCAAACTTTTTCCCAGAGAGTAAATTACCTGCAAAACTGTCAGTTTTGGTCTATTTGATCATTCCCCATTGAGTTTACATTGGAATTGCAAACTTTTTCCCAGAGAGTAAATTACCTGCAAAACTGTCAGTTTTTGTCTATTTGATCATTCCCCATTGAGTTTACATTGGAATTGCAAACTTTTTCCCAGAGAGTAAAGTACCTGCAAAACTGTCAGTTTTGGTCTATTTGATCATTCCCCATTGAGTTTACATTGGAATTGCAAACTTTTTCCCAGAGAGTAAAATACCTGCAAAACTGTCAGTTTTGTCTATTTGATCATTCCCCATTGAGTTTACATTGGAATTGCAAACTTTTTCCCAGAGAGTAAAGTACCTGCAAAACAGTCAGTTTTTGTCTATTTGATCATTTCCCATTGAGTTTACATTGGAATTGCAAACTTTTTCCCAGAGAGTAAATTACCTGCAAAACTGTCAGTTTTGGTCTATTTGATCATTCCCCATTGAGTTTACATTGGAATTGCAAACTTTTTCCCAGAGAGTAAATTACCTGCAAAACTGTCAGTTTTGGTCTATTTGATCATTCCCCATTGAGTTTACATTGGAATTGCAAACTTTTTCCCAGAGAGTAAATTACCTGCAAAACTGTCAGTTTTGGTCTATTTGATCATTCCCCATTGAGTTTACATTGGAATTGCAAACTTTTTCCCAGAGAGTAAAGTACCTGCAAAACAGTCAGTTTTTGTCTATTTGATCATTCCCCATTGAGTTTACATTGGAATTGCAAACTTTTTCCCAGAGAGTAAATTACCTGCAAAACTGTCAGTTTTGGTCTATTTGATCATTCCCCATTGAGTTTACATTGGAATTGCAAACTTTTTCCCAGAGAGTAAATTACCTGCAAAACTGTCAGTTTTTGTCTATTTGATCATTCCCCATTGAGTTTACATTGGAATTGCAAACTTTTTCCCAGAGAGTAAAGTACCTGCAAAACTGTCAGTTTTGGTCTATTTGATCATTCCCCATTGAGTTTACATTGGAATTGCAAACTTTTTCCCAGAGAGTAAATTACTTGCAAAACTGTCAGTTTTTGTCTATTTGATCATTCCCCATTGAGTTTACATTGGATTTGCAAACTTTTTCCCAGAGAGTAAATTACCTGCAAAACTGTCAGTTTTGGTCTATTTGATCATTCCCCATTGAGTTTACATTGGAATTGCAAACTTTTTCCCAGAGAGTAAAGTACCTGCAAAACTGTCAGTTTTGGTCTATTTGATCATTCCCCATTGAGTTTACATTGGAATTGCAAACTTTTTCCCAGAGAGTAAAGTACCTGCAAAACTGTCAGTTTTGGTCTATTTGATCATTCCCCATTGAGTTTACATTGGAATTGCAAACTTTTTCCCAGAGAGTAAATTACCTGCAAAACTGTCAGTTTTGGTCTATTTGATCATTCCCCATTGAGTTTACATTGGAATTGCAAACTTTTTCCCAGAGAGTAAAGTACCTGCAAAACTGTCAGTTTTGGTCTATTTGATCATTCCCCATTGAGTTTACATTGGAATTGCAAACTTTTTCCCAGAGAGTAAATTACCTGCAAAACTTTCAGTTTTGGTCTATTTGATCATTCCCCATTGAGTTTACATTGGAATTGCAAACTTTTTCCCAGAGAGTAAAGTACCTGCAAAACTGTCAGTTTTTGTCTATTTGATCATTCCCCATTGAGTTTACATTGGAATTGCAAACTTTTTCCCAGAGAGTAAATTACCTGCAAAACTGTCAGTTTTTGTCTATTTGATCATTCCCCATTGAGTTTACATTGGAATTGCAAACTTTTTCCCAGAGAGTAAATTACCTGCAAAACTGTCAGTTTTTGTCTATTTGATCATTTTCCATTGAGTTTACATTGGAATTGCAAACTTTTTCCCAGAGAGTAAAGTACCTGCAAAACTGTCAGTTTTGGTCTATTTGATCATTCCCCATTGAGTTTACATTGGAATTGCAAACTTTTTCCCAGAGAGTAAATTACCTGCAAAACTGTCAGTTTTGGTCTATTTGATCATTCCCCATTGAGTTTACATTGGAATTGCAAACTTTTTCCTAGAGAGTAAATTACCTGCAAAACTGTCAGTTTTTGTCTATTTGATCATTCCCCATTGAGTTTACATTGGAATTGCAAACTTTTTCCCAGAGAGTAAATTACCTGCAAAACTGTCAGTTTTTGTCTATTTGATCATTTCCATTGAGTTTACATTGGAATTGCAAACTTTTTCCCAGAGAGTAAATTACCTGCAAAACTGTCAGTTTTGGTCTATTTGATCATTCCCCATTGAGTTTACATTGGAATTGCAAACTTTTTCCCAGAGAGTAAAGTACCTGCAAAACTGTCAGTTTTGGTCTATTTGATCATTCCCCATTGAGTTTACATTGGAATTGCAAACTTTTTCCCAGAGAGTAAAGTACCTGCAAAACTGTCAGTTTTTGTCTATTTGATCATTCCCCATTGAGTTTACATTGGAATTGCAAACTTTTTCCCAGAGAGTAAAGTACCTGCAAAACTGTCAGTTTTTGTCTATTTGATCATTTCCCATTGAGTTTACATTGGAATTGCAAACTTTTTCCCAGAGAGTAAATTACCTGCAAAACTGTCAGTTTTGGTCTATTTGATCATTCCCCATTGAGTTTACATTGGAATTGCAAACTTTTTCCCAGAGAGTAAAGTACCTGCAAAACTGTCAGTTTTGGTCTATTTGATCATTCCCCATTGAGTTTACATTGGAATTGCAAACTCTTTCCCAGAGAGTAAAGTACCTGCAAAACTGTCAGTTTTTGTCTATTTGATCATTCCCCATTGAGTTTACATTGGAATTGCAAACTTTTTCCCAGAGAGTAAATTACCTGCAAAACTGTCAGTTTTTGTCTATTTGATCATTTCCCATTGAGTTTACATTGGAATTGCAAACTTTTTCCCAGAGAGTAAATTACCTGCAAAACTGTCAGTTTTGGTCTATTTGATCATTCCCCATTGAGTTTACATTGGAATTGCAAACTTTTTCCCAGAGAGAAAATTACCTGCAAAACTGTCAGTTTTGGTCTATTTGATCATTCCCCATTGAGTTTACATTGGAATTGCAAACTTTTTCCCAGAGAGTAAATTACCTGCAAAACTGTCAGTTTTGGTCTATTTGATCATTCCCCATTGAGTTTACATTGGAATTGCAAACTTTTTCCCAGAGAGTAAATTACCTGCAAAACTGTCAGTTTTTGTCTATTTGATCATTCCCCATTGAGTTTACATTGGAATTGCAAACTTTTTCCCAGAGAGTAAAGTACCTGCAAAACTGTCAGTTTTGGTCTATTTGATCATTTCCCATTGAGTTTACATTGGAATTGCAAACTTTTTCCCAGAGAGTAAATTACCTGCAAAACTGTCAGTTTTGGTCTATTTGATCATTTCCCATTGAGTTTACATTGGAATTGCAAACTTTTTCCCAGAGAGTAAAGTACCTGCAAAACTGTCAGTTTTTGTCTATTTGATCTTCCCATTGAGTTTACATTGGAATTGCAAACTTTTTCCCAGAGAGTAAATTACCTGCAAAACTGTCAGTTTTGGTCTATTTGATCATTCCCCATTGAGTTTACATTGGAATTGCAAACTTTTTCCCAGAGAGTAAATTACCTGCAAAACTGTCAGTTTTTGTCTATTTGATCATTCCCCATTGAGTTTACATTGGAATTGCAAACTTTTTCCCAGAGAGTAAAGTACCTGCAAAACTGTCAGTTTTGGTCTATTTGATCATTCCCATTGAGTTTACATTGGAATTGCAAACTTTTTCCCAGAGAGTAAAATACCTGCAAAACTGTCAGTTTTTGTCTATTTGATCATTCCCCATTGAGTTTACATTGGAATTGCAAACTTTTTCCCAGAGAGTAAAGTACCTGCAAAACAGTCAGTTTTTGTCTATTTGATCATTTCCCATTGAGTTTACATTGGAATTGCAAACTTTTTCCCAGAGAGTAAATTACCTGCAAAACTGTCAGTTTTGGTCTATTTGATCATTCCCCATTGAGTTTACATTGGAATTGCAAACTTTTTCCCAGAGAGTAAATTACCTGCAAAACTGTCAGTTTTGGTCTATTTGATCATTCCCCATTGAGTTTACATTGGAATTGCAAACTTTTTCCCAGAGAGTAAATTACCTGCAAAACTGTCAGTTTTGGTCTATTTGATCATTCCCCATTGAGTTTACATTGGAATTGCAAACTTTTTCCCAGAGAGTAAAGTACCTGCAAAACAGTCAGTTTTTGTCTATTTGATCATTCCCCATTGAGTTTACATTGGAATTGCAAACTTTTTCCCAGAGAGTAAATTACCTGCAAAACTGTCAGTTTTGGTCTATTTGATCATTCCCCATTGAGTTTACATTGGAATTGCAAACTTTTTCCCAGAGAGTAAATTACCTGCAAAACTGTCAGTTTTTGTCTATTTGATCATTCCCCATTGAGTTTACATTGAATTGCAAACTTTTTCCCAGAGAGTAAAGTACCTGCAAAACTGTCAGTTTTGGTCTATTTGATCATTCCCCATTGAGTTTACATTGGAATTGCAAACTTTTTCCCAGAGAGTAAATTACTTGCAAAACTGTCAGTTTTTGTCTATTTGATCATTCCCCATTGAGTTTACATTGGATTTGCAAACTTTTTCCCAGAGAGTAAATTACCTGCAAAACTGTCAGTTTTGGTCTATTTGATCATTCCCCATTGAGTTTACATTGGAATTGCAAACTTTTTCCCAGAGAGTAAAGTACCTGCAAAACTGTCAGTTTTGGTCTATTTGATCATTCCCCATTGAGTTTACATTGGAATTGCAAACTTTTTCCCAGAGAGTAAAGTACCTGCAAAACTGTCAGTTTTGGTCTATTTGATCATTCCCCATTGAGTTTACATTGGAATTGCAAACTTTTTCCCAGAGAGTAAATTACCTGCAAAACTGTCAGTTTTGGTCTATTTGATCATTCCCCATTGAGTTTACATTGGAATTGCAAACTTTTTCCCAGAGAGTAAAGTACCTGCAAAACTGTCAGTTTTGGTCTATTTGATCATTCCCCATTGAGTTTACATTGGAATTGCAAACTTTTTCCCAGAGAGTAAATTACCTGCAAAACTTTCAGTTTTGGTCTATTTGATCATTCCCCATTGAGTTTACATTGGAATTGCAAACTTTTTCCCAGAGAGTAAAGTACCTGCAAAACTGTCAGTTTTTGTCTATTTGATCATTCCCCATTGAGTTTACATTGGAATTGCAAACTTTTTCCCAGAGAGTAAATTACCTGCAAAACTGTCAGTTTTTGTCTATTTGATCATTCCCCATTGAGTTTACATTGGAATTGCAAACTTTTTCCCAGAGAGTAAATTACCTGCAAAACTGTCAGTTTTTGTCTATTTGATCATTTTCCATTGAGTTTACATTGGAATTGCAAACTTTTTCCCAGAGAGTAAAGTACCTGCAAAACTGTCAGTTTTGGTCTATTTGATCATTCCCCATTGAGTTTACATTGGAATTGCAAACTTTTTCCCAGAGAGTAAATTACCTGCAAAACTGTCAGTTTTGGTCTATTTGATCATTCCCCATTGAGTTTACATTGGAATTGCAAACTTTTTCCTAGAGAGTAAATTACCTGCAAAACTGTCAGTTTTTGTCTATTTGATCATTCCCCATTGAGTTTACATTGGAATTGCAAACTTTTTCCCAGAGAGTAAATTACCTGCAAAACTGTCAGTTTTTGTCTATTTGATCATTTCCCATTGAGTTTACATTGGAATTGCAAACTTTTTCCCAGAGAGTAAATTACCTGCAAAACTGTCAGTTTTGGTCTATTTGATCATTCCCCATTGAGTTTACATTGGAATTGCAAACTTTTTCCCAGAGAGTAAAGTACCTGCAAAACTGTCAGTTTTGGTCTATTTGATCATTCCCCATTGAGTTTACATTGGAATTGCAAACTTTTTCCCAGAGAGTAAAGTACCTGCAAAACTGTCAGTTTTTGTCTATTTGATCATTCCCCATTGAGTTTACATTGGAATTGCAAACTTTTTCCCAGAGAGTAAAGTACCTGCAAAACTGTCAGTTTTTGTCTATTTGATCATTTCCCATTGAGTTTACATTGGAATTGCAAACTTTTTCCCAGAGAGTAAATTACCTGCAAAACTGTCAGTTTTGGTCTATTTGATCATTCCCCATTGAGTTTACATTGGAATTGCAAACTTTTTCCCAGAGAGTAAAGTACCTGCAAAACTGTCAGTTTTGGTCTATTTGATCATTCCCCATTGAGTTTACATTGGAATTGCAAACTTTTTCCCAGAGAGTAAAGTACCTGCAAAACTGTCAGTTTTTGTCTATTTGATCATTCCCCATTGAGTTTACATTGGAATTGCAAACTTTTTCCCAGAGAGTAAATTACCTGCAAAACTGTCAGTTTTTGTCTATTTGATCATTTCCCATTGAGTTTACATTGGAATTGCAAACTTTTTCCCAGAGAGTAAATTACCTGCAAAACTGTCAGTTTTGGTCTATTTGATCATTCCCCATTGAGTTTACATTGGAATTGCAAACTTTTTCCCAGAGAGAAAATTACCTGCAAAACTGTCAGTTTTGGTCTATTTGATCATTCCCCATTGAGTTTACATTGGAATTGCAAACTTTTTCCCAGAGAGTAAATTACCTGCAAAACTGTCAGTTTTGGTCTATTTGATCATTCCCCATTGAGTTTACATTGGAATTGCAAACTTTTTCCCAGAGAGTAAATTACCTGCAAAACTGTCAGTTTTTGTCTATTTGATCATTCCCCATTGAGTTTACATTGGAATTGCAAACTTTTTCCCAGAGAGTAAAGTACCTGCAAAACTGTCAGTTTTGGTCTATTTGATCATTTCCCATTGAGTTTACATTGGAATTGCAAACTTTTTCCCAGAGAGTAAATTACCTGCAAAACTGTCAGTTTTGGTCTATTTGATCATTTCCCATTGAGTTTACATTGGAATTGCAAACTTTTTCCCAGAGAGTAAAGTACCTGCAAAACTGTCAGTTTTTGTCTATTTGATCTTCCCATTGAGTTTACATTGGAATTGCAAACTTTTTCCCAGAGAGTAAATTACCTGCAAAAATGTCAGTTTTCTCCTATTTGATCATTTCCCATTGAGTTTACATTGGAATTGCAAACTTTTTCCCAGAGAGTAAATTACCTGCAAAACTGTCAGTTTTGGTCTATTTGATCATTCCCCATTGAGTTTACATTGGAATTGCAAACTTTTTCCCACAGAGTAAAGTACCTGCAAAACTGTCAGTTTTGGTCTATTTGATCATTCCCCATTGAGTTTACATTGGAATTGCAAACTTTTTCCCAGAGAGTAAAGTACCTGCAAAACTGTCAGTTTTGGTCTATTTGATCATTCCCCATTGAGTTTACATTGGAATTGCAAACTTTTTCCCAGAGAGTAAAGTACCTGCAAAACTGTCAGTTTTGGTCTATTTGATCATTCCCCATTGAGTTTACATTGGAATTGCAAACTTTTTCCCAGAGAGTAAAGTACCTGCAAAACTGTCAGTTTTGGTCTATTTGATCATTCCCCATTGAGTTTACATTGGAATTGCAAACTTTTTCCCAGAGAGTAAATTACCTGCAAAACTGTCAGTTTTGGTCTATTTGATCATTCCCCATTGAGTTTACATTGGAATTGCAAACTTTTTCCCAGAGAGTAAAGTACCTGCAAAACTGTCAGTTTTGGTCTATTTGATCATTCCCCATTGAGTTTACATTGGAATTGCAAACTTTTTCCCAGAGAGTAAAGTACCTGCAAAACTGTCAGTTTTGGTCTATTTGATCATTCCCCATTGAGTTTACATTGGAATTGCAAACTTTTTCCCAGAGAGTAAAGTACCTGCAAAACTGTCAGTTTTGGTCTATTTGATCATTCCCCATTGAGTTTACATTGGAATTGCAAACTTTTTCCCAGAGAGTAAAGTACCTGCAAAACTGTCAGTTTTGGTCTATTTGATCATTCCCCAATGAGTTTACATTGGAATTGCAAACTTTTTCCCAGAGAGTAAATTACCTGCAAAACTGTCAGTTTTGGTCTATTTGATCATTCCCCATTGAGTTTACATTGGAATTGCAAACTTTTTCCCAGAGAGTAAATTACCTGCAAAACTGTCAGTTTTTGTCTATTTGATCATTTCCCATTGAGTTTACATTGGAATTGCAAACTTTTTCCCAGAGAGTAAATTACCTGCAAAACTGTCAGTTTTGGTCTATTTGATCATTCCCCATTGAGTTTACATTGGAATTGCAAACTTTTTCCCAGAGAGTAAATTACCTGCAAAACTGTCAGTTTTGGTCTATTTGATCATTCCCCATTGAGTTTACATTGGAATTGCAAACTTTTTCCCAGAGAGTAAATTACCTGCAAAACTGTCAGTTTTGGTCTATTTGATCATTCCCCATTGAGTTTACATTGGAATTGCAAACTTTTTCCCAGAGAGTAAATTACCTGCAAAACTGTCAGTTTTGGTCTATTTGATCATTCCCCATTGAGTTTACATTGGAATTGCAAACTTTTTCCCAGAGAGTAAAGTACCTGCAAAACTGTCAGTTTTGGTCTATTTGATCATTCCCCATTGAGTTTACATTGGAATTGCAAACTTTTTCCCAGAGAGTAAAGTACCTGCAAAACTGTCAGTTTTCGCCTATTTGATCATTTTCCATTGAGTTTACATTGGAATTGCAAACTGTGTCCCAGAGAGTCAAGTAACTGCAAGAATGTCAGTTTTGGTCTATTTGATCATTTCCCATTGAGTTTACATTGGAATTGCAAACTTTTTCCCAGAGAGTAAAGTACCTGCAAAACTGTCAGTTTTGGTCTATTTGATCATTTCTCATTGAGTTTACATTGGAATTGCAAACTTTTTCCCAGAGAGTAAATTACCTGCAAAACTGTCAGTTTTGGTCTATTTGATCATTTCCCATTGAGTTTACATTGGAATTGCAAACTTTTTCCCAGAGAGTAAAGTACCTGCAAAACTGTCAGTTTTTGTCTATTTGATCATTTCCCATTGAGTTTACATTGGAATTGCAAACTTTTTCCCAGAGAGTAAATTACCTGCAAAAATGTCAGTTTTCTCCTATTTGATCATTTCCCATTGAGTTTACATTGGAATTGCAAACTTTTTCCCAGAGAGTAAATTACCTGCAAAACTGTCAGTTTTTGTCTATTTGATCATTTCCCATTGCGTTTACATTGGAATTGCAAACTTTTTCCCAGAGAGTAAAGTACCTGCAAAACTGTCAGTTTTTGTCTATTTGATCATTCCCCATTGAGTTTACATTGGAATTGCAAACTTTTTCCCAGAGAGTAAAGTACCTGCAAAACTGTCAGTTTTCGCCTATTTGATCATTTCCCGTTAGTTTTACATTGGAATCGCAAACTGTGTCCCAGAGAGTCACGTAACTGCAAGAATGTCAGTTTTTGCCTATTTGATCATTTCACATTAGTTTTACATTGGAATCGCAAACGTTTTCCCAGAGAGCAAAGTACCTGCAAAAATGTCAGTTTTCGCCTATTTGATCATTTCCCATTCGTTTTACATTGGAAAAGCAACCTGTGTCCCAGAGAGTCAAGTAACTGCAAGAATGTCAGTTTTCGCCTATTTGATCATTTCTCATTGGTTTTACATTGGAATCGCAAACTGTGTCCCAGAGAGTCAAGTAACTGCAAAAATGTCAGTTTTCGCCTATTTGATCCTTTCCCTTTAGTTTTACATTGGAATCGGAAACTGTGTCCCAGAGAGTCAAGTAACTGCAAGAATGTCAGTTTTCACCTATTTGATCATTTCCCATTAGTTTTACATTGGAAAAGCAAACTGTGTCCCAGAGAGTCAAGTAACTGCAAAAATGTCAGTTTTTGCCTATTTCATCATTTCTCATTAGTTTTACATTGGAATCGCAAACTGTGTCCCAGAGAGACAAGTAACTGCAAGAATGTCAGTTTTCGCCTATTTGATCATTTCCCATTCGTTTTACATTGGAATCGCAAACTGTGTCCCAGAGAGTCAAGTAACTGCAAGAATGTCAGTTTTCACCTTTTTGGTCATTTCCCATTCATTTTACATTGGAATGGCAAACGGTATCCCAGAGAGTAAAGTAACTGCAAGAATGTCAGTTTTCGCCTTTTTGGTCATTTCCCATTAGTTTTACATTGGAAAAGCAAACTGTGTCCCAGAGAGTCAAGTAACTGCAAGAATGTCAGTTTTCGCCTATTTGATCATTTCCCATTCGTTTTACATTGGAATCGCAAACTGTGTCCCAGAGAGTCAAGTAACTGCAAGAATGTCAGTTTTCACCTATTTGATCATTTCCCATTAGTTTTACATTGGAATCGCAAACTGTGTCCCAGAGAGTCAAGTAACTGCAAGAATGTCAGTTTTCGCCTATTTGATCATTTCCCATTCGTTTTACATTGGAATCGCAAACTGTGTCCCAGAGAGTCAAGTAACTGCAAGAATGTCAGTTTTCGCCTTTTTGGTCATTTCCCATTAGTTTTACATTGGAAAAGCAAACGGTGTCCCAGAGAGTCAAGTAACTGGAAGAATGTCAGTTTTCGCCTATATGATCATTTCCCATTCGTTTTACATTGGAATCGCAAACTGTGTCCCAGAGAGTCAAGTAACTGCAAGAATGTCAGTTTTCGCCTATTTGATCATTTCCCATTCGTTTTACATTGGAATCGCAAACTGTGTCCCAGAGAGTCAAGTAACTGCAAGAATGTCAGTTTTCACCTATTTGATCATTTCCCATTAGTTTTACATTGGAATCGCAAACTGTGTCCCAGAGAGTCAAGTAACTGCAAAAATGTCAGTTTTTGCCTATTTGATCATTTCTCATTAGTTTTACATTGGAATCGCAAACTGTGTCCCAGAGAGTCAAGTAACTGCAAGAATGTCAGTTTTCGCCTTTTTGGTCATTTCCCATTCGTTTTACATTGGAATCGCAAACGGTGTCCGAGAGAGTCAAGTAACTGCAAGAATGTCAGTTTTCGCCTATTTGCTCATTTCCCATTGAGTTTTACATTGGAATTGCAAACTTTTTCCCAGAGAGCAAAGTACCTGCAAAAATGTCAGTTTTTGACTATTTGATCATTTCCCATTAAGTTTACATTGGAATCGCAAACTGTTTCCCAGAGAGTAAAGTACCTGCAAAAATTTCAGTTTTTGACTATTTGATCATTTCCCATTAAGTTTTACATTGAAATCGCAAACGGTGTCCCAGAGAGTCAAGTAACTGCAAGAATGTCAGTTTTCGCCTATTTGATCATTTCCCATTAAGTTAACATTGGAATCGCAAACTGTTTCCCAGAGAGTAAAGTACCTGCAAAAATGTCAGTTTTCGCCTATTTGATCATTTCCCATTCGTTTTACATTGGAATGGCAAACGGTATCCCAGAGAGTCAAGTAACTGCAAGAATGTTAGTTTTCGCCTTTTTGGTCATTTCCCATTCGTTTTACATTGGAAAAGCAAACTGTGTCCCAGAGAGTCAAGTAACTGCAAGAATGTCAGTTTTCACCTATTTGATCATTTCCCATTCGTTTTACATTGGAATCGCAAACTGTGTCCCAGAGAGTCAAGTAACTGCAAAAATGTCAGTTTTTGCCTATTTGATCATTTCTCATTAGTTTTACATTGGAATCGCAAACTGTGTCCCAGAGAGTCAAGTAACTGGAAGAATGTCAGTTTTCGCCTATTTGATCATTTCCTTTTGGTTTTACATTGGAATCGCAAACTGTGTCCCAGAGAGTCAAGTAACTGCAAGAATGTCAGTTTTCGCCTATTTGATCATTTCACATTAGTTTTACATTGGAATCGCAAACTGTGTCCCAGAGAGTCAAGTAACTGCAAGAATGTCAGTTTTTGCCTTTTTGGTCATTTCCCATTAGTTTTACATTGGAAAAGCAAACTGTGTCCCAGAGAGACAAGTAACTGCAAGAATGTCAGTTTTCGCCTATTTGCTCATTTCCCATTGAGTTTTACATTGGAATTGCAAACTTTTTTCCCAGAGAGTAAAGTACCTGCAAAAATGAGAGTTTTTGACTATTTGATCATTTCCCATTAAGTTTACATTGGAATCGCAAACTGTTTCCCAGAGAGTAAAGTACCTGCAAAAATGTCAGTTTTTGACTATTTGATCATTTC
Source organism: Anolis sagrei (assembly GCF_037176765.1). Lineage (NCBI taxonomy): Eukaryota > Metazoa > Chordata > Lepidosauria > Squamata > Anolidae > Anolis > Anolis sagrei. Next base: position 17,452,851 of record NC_090033.1, read on the forward strand.
CCATTAAGTTTTACATTGAAATCGCAAACTGTGTCCCAGAGAGTCAAGTAACTGCAAGAATGTCAGTTTTCGCCTTTTTGGTCATTTCCCATTCGTTTTACATTGGAATCGCAAACTGTGTCCCAGAGAGTCAAGTAACTGCAAGAATGTCAGTTTTTGCCTATTTGATCATTTCCCATTCGTTTTACATTGGAATCGCAAACGGTGTCCGAGAGAGTCAAGTAACTGCAAGAATGTCAGTTTTCGCCTATTTGCTCATTTCCCATTGAGTTTTACATTGGAATTGCAAACTTTTTCCCAGAGAGCAAAGTACCTGCAAAAATTTCAGTTTTTGACTATTTGATCATTTCCCATTAAGTTTTACATTGAAATCGCAAACGGTGTCCCAGAGAGTCAAGTAACTGCAAGAATGTCAGTTTTCGCCTATTTGATCATTTCCCATTAAGTTAACATTGGAATCGCAAACTGTTTCCCAGAGAGCAAAGTACCTGCAAAAATGTCAGTTTTCGCCTATTTGATCATTTCCCATTCGTTTTACATTGGAATCGCAAACTGTGTCCCAGAGAGTCAAGTAACTGCAAGAATGTCAGTTTTCGCCTTTTTGGTCATTTCCCATTCGTTTTACATTGGAAAAGCAAACTGTGTCCCAGAGAGTCAAGTAACTGCAAGAATGTCAGTTTTCGCCTATTTGATCATTTCCCATTAGTTTTACATTGGAATCGCAAACTGTGTCCCAGAGAGTCAAGTAACTGCAAAAATGTCAGTTTTTGCCTATTTGATCATTTCTCATTAGTTTTACATTGGAATCGCAAACTGTGTCCCAGAGAGTCAAGTAACTGGAAGAATGTCAGTTTTCGCCTATTTGATCATTTCCCTTTAGTTTTACATTGGAATCGCAAACTGTGTCCCAGAGAGTCAAGTAACTGCAAGAATGTCAGTTTTCGCCTATTTGATCATTTCCCATTCGTTTTACATTGGAATGGCAAACGGTATCCCAGAGAGTCAAGTAACTGCAAGAATGTCAGTTTTTGCCTTTTTGGTCATTTCCCATTAGTTTTACATTGGAAAAGCAAACTGTGTCCCAGAGAGACAAGTAACTGCAAGAATGTCAGTTTTCGCCTATTTGCTCATTTCCCATTGAGTTTTACATTGGAATTGCAAACTTTTTTTCCCAGAGAGCAAAGTACCTGCAAAAATGTGAGTTTTTGACTATTTGATCACTTCCCATTAAGTTTACATTGGAATCGCAAACTGTTTCCCAGAGAGTAAAGTACCTGCAAAAATGTCAGTTTTTGACTATTTGATCATTTCCCATTAAGTTTTACATTGAAATCGCAAACGGTGTCCCAGAGAATCAAGTAACTGCAAGAATGTCAGTTTTCGCCTATTTGATCATTTCCCATTCGTTTTACATTGGAATCGCAAACTGTGTCCCAGAGAGTCAAGTAACTGCAAGAATGTCAGTTTTCGCCTATTTGATCATTTCCCATTAAGTTTACATTGGAATCGCAAACTGTTTCCCAGAGAGTAAAGTACCTGCAAAAATGTCAGTTTTTTACTATTTGATCATTTCCCATTAAGTTTTACATTGAAATCGCAAACGGTGTCCCAGAGAGTCAAGTAACTGCAAGAATGTCAGTTTTCGCCTATTTGATCATTTCCCATTCGTTTTACATTGGAATCGCAAACGGTGTCCGAGAGAGTCAAGTAACTGCAAGAATGTCTGTTTTTGCCTATTTGATCATTTCCCATTCGTTTTACATTGGAATCGCAAACGGTGTCCCAGAGAGCATTGGAATCGCAAACGGTGTCCGAGAGAGTCAAGTAACTGCAAGAATGTCAGTTTTTGCCTATTTGATCATTTCCCATTAGTTTTACATTGAAATCGCAAACGGTGTCCGAGAGAGTCAAGTAACTGCAAGAATGTCAGTTTTCGCCTATTTGATCATTTCACATTAGTTTTACATTGGAATCGCAAACGGTGTCCCAGAGAGTCAAGTAACTGGAAGAATGTCAGTTTTCGCCTATTTGATCATTTCACATTAGTTTTACATTGGAATCGCAAACGGTGTCCGAGAGAGTCAAGTAACTGCAAGAATGTCAGTTTTCGCCTATTTGATCATTTCACATTAGTTTTACATTGGAATCGCAAACGGTGTCCCAGAGAGTCAAGTAACTGCAAGAATGTCTGTTTTTGCCTATTTGATCATTTCCCATTCGTTTTACATTGGAATCGCAAACTGTGTCCCAGAGAGTCAAGTAACTGCAAGAATGTCAGTTTTTGCCTATTTGATCATTTCCCATTCGTTTTACATTGGAATCGCAAACTGTGTCCCAGAGAGTCAAGTAACTGGAAGAATGTCAGTTTTCGCCTATTTGATCATTTCCCATTCGTTTTACATTGGAATCGCAAACTGTGTCCCAGAGAGTCAAGTAACTGCAAGAATGTCAGTTTTTGTCTATTTGATCATTTCCCATTGAGTTTACATTGGAATTGCAAACTTTTTCCCAGAGAGTAAAGTACCTGCAAAACTGTCAGTTTTGGTCTATTTGATCATTCCCCATTGAGTTTACATTGGAATTGCAAACTTTTTCCCAGAGAGTAAAGTACCTGCAAATCTCTCAGTTTTTGTCTATTTGATTATTCCCCATTGAGTTTACATTGGAATTGCAAACTTTTTCCCAGAGAGTTTTGGTCTATTTGATCATTCCCCATTGAGTTTACATTGGAATTGCAAACTTTTTCCCAGAGAGTAAAGTACCTGCAAAACTCTCAGTTTTTGTCTATTTGATCATTTCCCATTGAGTTTACATTGGAATTGCAAACTTTTTCCCAGAGAGTAAATTACCTGCAAAACTGTTAGCTTTGGTCTATTTGATCATTCCCCATTGAGTTTACATTGGAATTGCAAACTTTTTCCCAGAGAGTAAAGTACCTGCAAAACTGTCAGTTTTTGTCTATTTGATCATTTCCCATTGAGTTTACATTGGAATTGCAAACTTTTTCCCAGAGAGTAAAGTACCTGCAAAACTCTCAGTTTTGGTCTATTTGATCATTTCCCATTGAGTTTACATTGGAATTGCAAACTTTTTCCCAGAGAGTAAATTACCTGCAAAACTGTCAGTTTTGGTCTATTTGATCATTTCCCATTGAGTTTACATTGGAATTGCAAACTTTTTCCCAGAGAGTAAAGTACCTGCAAAACTGTCAGTTTTGGTCTATTTGATCATTTCCCATTGAGTTTACATTGGAATTGCAAACTTTTTCCCAGAGAGTAAATTACCTGCAAAACTGTCAGTTTTTGTCTATTTGATCATTTCCCATTGAGTTTACATTGGAATTGCAAACTTTTTCCCAGAGAGTAAATTACCTGCAAAACTGTCAGTTTTTGTCTATTTGATCATTTCCCATTGAGTTTACATTGGAATTGCAAACTTTTTCCCAGAGAGTAAAGTACCTGCAAAACTGTCAGTTTTGGTCTATTTGATCATTTCCCATTGAGTTTACATTGGAATTGCAAACTTTTTCCCAGAGAGTAAATTACCTGCAAAACTGTCAGTTTTTGTCTATTTGATCATTTCCCATTGAGTTTACATTGGAATTGCAAACTTTTTCCAGAGAGTAAAGTACCTGCAAAACTGTCAGTTTTTGTCTATTTGATCATTTCCCATTGAGTTTACATTGGAATTGCAAACTTTTTCCCAGAGAGTAAAGTACCTGCAAAACTGTCAGTTTTTGTCTATTTGATCATTTCCCATTGAGTTTACATTGGAATTGCAAACTTTTTCCCAGAGAGTAAATTACCTGCAAAACTGTCAGTTTTTGTCTATTTGATCATTTCCCATTGAGTTTACATTGGAATTGCAAACTTTTTCCCAGACAGTAAAGTACCTGCAAAAATGTCAGTTTTCTCCTATTCGATCATTTCCCATTGAGTTTACATTGGAATTGCAAACTTTTTCCCAGAGAGTAAAGTACCTGCAAAACTCTCAGTTTTTGTCTATTTGATCATTTCCCATTGAGTTTACATTGGAATTGCAAACTTTTTCCCAGACAGTAAAGTACCTGAAAAAATGTCAGTTTTCTCCTATTTGATCATTCCCCATTGAGTTTACATTGGAATTGCAAACTTTTTCCCAGAGAGTAAATTACCTGCAAAACTGTCAGTTTTTGTCTATTTGATCATTCCCCATTGAGTTTACATTGGAATTGCAAACTTTTTCTCAGAGAGTAAAGTACCTGCAAAACTGTCAGTTTTTGTCTATTTGATCATTCCCCATTGAGTTTACATTGGAATTGCAAACTTTTTCCCAGAGAGTAAATTACCTGCAAAACTGTCAGTTTTTGTCTATTTGATCATTCCCCATTGAGTTTACATTGGAATTGCAAACTTTTTCCCAGAGAGTAAATTACCTGCAAAACTGTCAGTTTTTGTCTATTTGATCATTCCCCATTGAGTTTACATTGGAATTGCAAACTTTTTCCCAGAGAGTAAATTACCTGCAAAACTGTCAGTTTTTGTCTATTTGATCATTTCCCATTGAGTTTACATTGGAATTGCAAACTGTGTCCCAGAGAGTCAAGTAACTGCAAGAATGTCAGTTTTTGTCTATTTGATCATTTCCCATTGAGTTTACATTGGAATTGCAAACTTTTTCCCAGAGAGTAAATTACCTGCAAAAATGTCAGTTTTCGCCTATTTGATCATTTTCCATTGAGTTTACATTGGAATTGCAAACTGTGTCCCAGAGAGTCAAGTAACTGCAAGAATGTCAGTTTTTGTCTATTTGATCATTTCCCATTGAGTTTACATTGGAATTGCAAACTTTTTCCCAGAGAGTAAAGTACCTGCAAAACTGTCAGTTTTGGTCTATTTGATCATTTCCCATTGAGTTTACATTGGAATTGCAAACTTTTTCCCAGAGAGTAAATTACCTGCAAAACTGTCAGTTTTTGTCTATTTGATCATTTCCCATTGAGTTTACATTGGAATTGCAAACTTTTTCCCAGAGAGTAAAGTACCTGCAAAACTGTCAGTTTTGGTCTATTTGATCATTTCCCATTGAGTTTACATTGGAATTGCAAACTTTTTCCCAGAGAGTAAAGTACCTGCAAAACTGTCAGTTTTTGTCTATTTGATCATTTCCCATTGAGTTTACATTGGAATTGCAAACTTTTTCCCAGACAGTAAAGTACCTGCAAAAATGTCAGTTTTCTCCTATTTGATCATTTCCCATTGAGTTTACATTGGAATTGCAAACTTTTTCCCAGAGAGTAAAGTACCTGCAAAACTGTCAGTTTTTGCCTATTTCATCATTTTCCATTGAGTTTACATTGGAATTGCAAACTGTGTCCCAGAGAGTCAAGTAACTGCAAGAATGTCAGTTTTCGCCTATTTGATCATTTCCCTTTAGTTTTACATTGGAATCGCAAACTGTGTCCCAGAGAGTCAAGTAACTGCAAGAATGTCAGTTTTCGCCTATTTGATCATTTCCCGTTAGTTTTACATTGGAATCGCAAACTGTGTCCCAGAGAGTCAAGTAACTGCAAGAATGTCAGTTTTTGCCTATTTGATCATTTCACATTAGTTTTACATTGGAATCGCAAACGTTTTCCCAGAGAGCAAAGTACCTGCAAAAATGTCAGTTTTCGCCTATTTGATCATTTCCCATTCGTTTTACATTGGAAAAGCAACCTGTGTCCCAGAGAGTCAAGTAACTGCAAGAATGTCAGTTTTCGCCTATTTGATCATTTCTCATTAGTTTTACATTGGAATCGCAAACTGTGTCCCAGAGAGTCAAGTAACTGCAAGAATGTCAGTTTTCGCCTATTTGATCATTTCTCATTAGTTTTACATTGGAATCGCAAACTGTGTCCCAGAGAGTCAATTAACTGCAAAAATGTCAGTTTTCGCCTATTTGATCATTTCCCTTTAGTTTTACATTGGAATCGCAAACTGTGTCCCAGAGAGTCAAGTAACTGCAAGAATGTCAGTTTTCGCCTGTTTGATCATTTCCCATTAGTTTTACATTGGAATCGCAAACTGTGTCCCAGAGAGTCAAGTAACTGCAAGAATGTCAGTTTTCGCCTATTTGATCATTTCCCATTCGTTTTACATTGGAATCGCAAACTGTGTCCCAGAGAGTCAAGTAACTGCAAGAATGTCAGTTTTCACCTATTTGATCATTTCCCATTAGTTTTACATTGGAAAAGCAAACTGTGTCCCAGAGAGTCAAGTAACTGCAAAAATGTCAGTTTTTGCCTATTTCATCATTTCTCATTAGATTTACATTGGAATCGCAAACTGTGTCCCAGAGAGTCAAGTAACTGCAAGAATGTCAGTTTTCGCCTATTTGATCATTTCCCATTCGTTTTACATTGGAATCGCAAACTGTGTCCCAGAGAGTCAAGTAACTGCAAGAATGTCAGTTTTCGCCTATTTGATCATTTCCCATTCGTTTTACATTGGAATCGCAAACTGTGTCCCAGAGAGTCAAGTAACTGCAAGAATGTCAGTTTTCGCCTATTTGATCATTTCCCATTCGTTTTACATTGGAATCGCAAACTGTGTCCCAGAGAGTCAAGTAACTGCAAGAATGTCAGTTTTCACCTTTTTGGTCATTTCCCATTCATTTTACATTGGAATGGCAAACGGTATCCCAGAGAGTAAAGTAACTGCAAGAATGTCAGTTTTCACCTATTTGATCATTTCCCATTAGTTTTACATTGGAAAAGCAAACTGTGTCCCAGAGAGTCAAGTAACTGCAAAAATGTCAGTTTTTGCCTATTTCATCATTTCTCATTAGTTTTACATTGGAATCGCAAACTGTGTCCCAGAGAGACAAGTAACTGCAAGAATGTCAGTTTTTGCCTATTTGATCATTTCCCATTCGTTTTACATTGGAATCGCAAACTGTGTCCCAGAGAGTCAAGTAACTGCAAGAATGTCAGTTTTCGCCTATTTGATCATTTCCCATTCGTTTTACATTGGAATCGCAAACTGTGTCCCAGAGAGTCAAGTAACTGCAAGAATGTCAGTTTTCACCTTTTTGGTCATTTCCCATTCATTTTACATTGGAATGGCAAACGGTATCCCAGAGAGTAAAGTAACTGCAAGAATGTCAGTTTTCACCTATTTGATCATTTCCCATTAGTTTTACATTGGAAAAGCAAACTGTGTCCCAGAGAGTCAAGTAACTGCAAAAATGTCAGTTTTTGCCTATTTCATCATTTCTCATTAGTTTTACATTGGAATCGCAAACTGTGTCCCAGAGAGACAAGTAACTGCAAGAATGTCAGTTTTTGCCTATTTGATCATTTCCCATTCGTTTTACATTGGAATCGCAAACTGTGTCCCAGAGAGTCAAGTAACTGCAAGAATGTCAGTTTTCGCCTATTTGATCATTTCCCATTCGTTTTACATTGGAATCGCAAACTGTGTCCCAGAGAGTCAAGTAACTGCAAGAATGTCAGTTTTCACCTTTTTGGTCATTTCCCATTCATTTTACATTGGAATGGCAAACGGTATCCCAGAGAGTAAAGTAACTGGAAGAATGTCAGTTTTCGCCTTTTTGGTCATTTCCCATTAGTTTTACATTGGAAAAGCAAACTGTGTCCCAGAGAGTCAAGTAACTGCAAGAATGTCAGTTTTCGCCTATTTGATCATTTCCCATTCGTTTTACATTGGAATCGCAAACTGTGTCCCAGAGAGTCAAGTAACTGCAAGAATGTCAGTTTTCACCTATTTGATCATTTCCCATTAGTTTTACATTGGAAAAGCAAACTGTGTCCCAGAGAGTCAAGTAACTGCAAGAATGTCAGTTTTCGCCTATTTGATCATTTCCCATTCGTTTTACATTGGAATCGCAAACTGTGTCCCAGAGAGTCAAGTAACTGCAAGAATGTCAGTTTTCGCCTATTTGCTCATTTCCCATTGAGTTTTACATTGGAATTGCAAACTTTTTCCCAGAGAGCAAAGTACCTGCAAAAATGTCAGTTTTTGACTATTTGATCATTTCCCATTAAGTTTACATTGGAATCGCAAACTGTTTCCCAGAGAGTAAAGTACCTGCAAAAATTTCAGTTTTTGACTATTTGATCATTTCCCATTACGTTTTACATTGAAATCGCAAACGGTGTCCCAGAGAGTCAAGTAACTGCAAGAATGTCAGTTTTCGCCTATTTGATCATTTCCCATTAAGTTAACATTGGAATCGCAAACTGTTTCCCAGAGAGTAAAGTACCTGCAAAAATGTCAGTTTTCGCCTATTTGATCATTTCCCATTCGTTTTACATTGGAATGGCAAACGGTATCCCAGAGAGTCAAGTAACTGCAAGAATGTTAGTTTTCGCCTTTTTGGTCATTTCCCATTCGTTTTACATTGGAAAAGCAAACTGTGTCCCAGAGAGTCAAGTAACTGCAAGAATGTCAGTTTTCGCCTATTTGATCATTTCCCATTCGTTTTACATTGGAATGGCAAACGGTATCCCAGAGAGTCAAGTAACTGGAAGAATGTCAGTTTTTGTCTATTTGATCATTTCCCATTGAGTTTACATTGGAATTGCAAACTTTTTCCCAGAGAGTAAAGTACCTGCAAAACTGTCAGTTTTTGTCTATTTGATCATTTCCCATTGAGTTTACATTGGAATTGCAAACTTTTTCCCAGAGAGTAAATTACCTGCAAAACTGTCAGTTTTTGTCTATTTGATCATTTCCCATTGAGTTTACATTGGAATTGCAAACTGTGTCCCAGAGAGTCAAGTAACTGCAAGAATGTCAGTTTTTGTCTATTTGATCATTTCCCATTGAGTTTACATTGGAATTGCAAACTTTTTCCCAGAGAGTAAATTACCTGCAAAAATGTCAGTTTTCGCCTATTTGATCATTTTCCATTGAGTTTACATTGGAATTGCAAACTGTGTCCCAGAGAGTCAAGTAACTGCAAGAATGTCAGTTTTTGTCTATTTGATCATTTCCCATTGAGTTTACATTGGAATTGCAAACTTTTTCCCAGAGAGTAAAGTACCTGCAAAACTGTCAGTTTTGGTCTATTTGATCATTTCCCATTGAGTTTACATTGGAATTGCAAACTTTTTCCCAGAGAGTAAATTACCTGCAAAACTGTCAGTTTTTGTCTATTTGATCATTTCCCATTGAGTTTACATTGGAATTGCAAACTTTTTCCCAGAGAGTAAAGTACCTGCAAAACTGTCAGTTTTGGTCTATTTGATCATTTCCCATTGAGTTTACATTGGAATTGCAAACTTTTTCCCAGAGAGTAAAGTACCTGCAAAACTGTCAGTTTTTGTCTATTTGATCATTTCCCATTGAGTTTACATTGGAATTGCAAACTTTTTCCCAGACAGTAAAGTACCTGCAAAAATGTCAGTTTTCTCCTATTTGATCATTTCCCATTGAGTTTACATTGGAATTGCAAACTTTTTCCCAGAGAGTAAAGTACCTGCAAAACTGTCAGTTTTTGCCTATTTCATCATTTTCCATTGAGTTTACATTGGAATTGCAAACTGTGTCCCAGAGAGTCAAGTAACTGCAAGAATGTCAGTTTTCGCCTATTTGATCATTTCCCTTTAGTTTTACATTGGAATCGCAAACTGTGTCCCAGAGAGTCAAGTAACTGCAAGAATGTCAGTTTTCGCCTATTTGATCATTTCCCGTTAGTTTTACATTGGAATCGCAAACTGTGTCCCAGAGAGTCAAGTAACTGCAAGAATGTCAGTTTTTGCCTATTTGATCATTTCACATTAGTTTTACATTGGAATCGCAAACGTTTTCCCAGAGAGCAAAGTACCTGCAAAAATGTCAGTTTTCGCCTATTTGATCATTTCCCATTCGTTTTACATTGGAAAAGCAACCTGTGTCCCAGAGAGTCAAGTAACTGCAAGAATGTCAGTTTTCGCCTATTTGATCATTTCTCATTAGTTTTACATTGGAATCGCAAACTGTGTCCCAGAGAGTCAATTAACTGCAAAAATGTCAGTTTTCGCCTATTTGATCATTTCCCTTTAGTTTTACATTGGAATCGCAAACTGTGTCCCAGAGAGTCAAGTAACTGCAAGAATGTCAGTTTTCGCCTGTTTGATCATTTCCCATTAGTTTTACATTGGAATCGCAAACTGTGTCCCAGAGAGTCAAGTAACTGCAAGAATGTCAGTTTTCGCCTATTTGATCATTTCCCATTCGTTTTACATTGGAATCGCAAACTGTGTCCCAGAGAGTCAAGTAACTGCAAGAATGTCAGTTTTCACCTATTTGATCATTTCCCATTAGTTTTACATTGGAAAAGCAAACTGTGTCCCAGAGAGTCAAGTAACTGCAAAAATGTCAGTTTTTGCCTATTTCATCATTTCTCATTAGATTTACATTGGAATCGCAAACTGTGTCCCAGAGAGTCAAGTAACTGCAAGAATGTCAGTTTTCGCCTATTTGATCATTTCCCATTCGTTTTACATTGGAATCGCAAACTGTGTCCCAGAGAGTCAAGTAACTGCAAGAATGTCAGTTTTCGCCTATTTGATCATTTCCCATTCGTTTTACATTGGAATCGCAAACTGTGTCCCAGAGAGTCAAGTAACTGCAAGAATGTCAGTTTTCGCCTATTTGATCATTTCCCATTCGTTTTACATTGGAATCGCAAACTGTGTCCCAGAGAGTCAAGTAACTGCAAGAATGTCAGTTTTCACCTTTTTGGTCATTTCCCATTCATTTTACATTGGAATGGCAAACGGTATCCCAGAGAGTAAAGTAACTGCAAGAATGTCAGTTTTCACCTATTTGATCATTTCCCATTAGTTTTACATTGGAAAAGCAAACTGTGTCCCAGAGAGTCAAGTAACTGCAAAAATGTCAGTTTTTGCCTATTTCATCATTTCTCATTAGTTTTACATTGGAATCGCAAACTGTGTCCCAGAGAGACAAGTAACTGCAAGAATGTCAGTTTTTGCCTATTTGATCATTTCCCATTCGTTTTACATTGGAATCGCAAACTGTGTCCCAGAGAGTCAAGTAACTGCAAGAATGTCAGTTTTCGCCTATTTGATCATTTCCCATTCGTTTTACATTGGAATCGCAAACTGTGTCCCAGAGAGTCAAGTAACTGCAAGAATGTCAGTTTTCACCTTTTTGGTCATTTCCCATTCATTTTACATTGGAATGGCAAACGGTATCCCAGAGAGTAAAGTAACTGCAAGAATGTCAGTTTTCACCTATTTGATCATTTCCCATTAGTTTTACATTGGAAAAGCAAACTGTGTCCCAGAGAGTCAAGTAACTGCAAAAATGTCAGTTTTTGCCTATTTCATCATTTCTCATTAGTTTTACATTGGAATCGCAAACTGTGTCCCAGAGAGACAAGTAACTGCAAGAATGTCAGTTTTTGCCTATTTGATCATTTCCCATTCGTTTTACATTGGAATCGCAAACTGTGTCCCAGAGAGTCAAGTAACTGCAAGAATGTCAGTTTTCGCCTATTTGATCATTTCCCATTCGTTTTACATTGGAATCGCAAACTGTGTCCCAGAGAGTCAAGTAACTGCAAGAATGTCAGTTTTCACCTTTTTGGTCATTTCCCATTCATTTTACATTGGAATGGCAAACGGTATCCCAGAGAGTAAAGTAACTGGAAGAATGTCAGTTTTCGCCTTTTTGGTCATTTCCCATTAGTTTTACATTGGAAAAGCAAACTGTGTCCCAGAGAGTCAAGTAACTGCAAGAATGTCAGTTTTCGCCTATTTGATCATTTCCCATTCGTTTTACATTGGAATCGCAAACTGTGTCCCAGAGAGTCAAGTAACTGCAAGAATGTCAGTTTTCACCTATTTGATCATTTCCCATTAGTTTTACATTGGAAAAGCAAACTGTGTCCCAGAGAGTCAAGTAACTGCAAGAATGTCAGTTTTCGCCTATTTGATCATTTCCCATTCGTTTTACATTGGAATCGCAAACTGTGTCCCAGAGAGTCAAGTAACTGCAAGAATGTCAGTTTTCGCCTATTTGCTCATTTCCCATTGAGTTTTACATTGGAATTGCAAACTTTTTCCCAGAGAGCAAAGTACCTGCAAAAATGTCAGTTTTTGACTATTTGATCATTTCCCATTAAGTTTACATTGGAATCGCAAACTGTTTCCCAGAGAGTAAAGTACCTGCAAAAATTTCAGTTTTTGACTATTTGATCATTTCCCATTACGTTTTACATTGAAATCGCAAACGGTGTCCCAGAGAGTCAAGTAACTGCAAGAATGTCAGTTTTCGCCTATTTGATCATTTCCCATTAAGTTAACATTGGAATCGCAAACTGTTTCCCAGAGAGTAAAGTACCTGCAAAAATGTCAGTTTTCGCCTATTTGATCATTTCCCATTCGTTTTACATTGGAATGGCAAACGGTATCCCAGAGAGTCAAGTAACTGCAAGAATGTTAGTTTTCGCCTTTTTGGTCATTTCCCATTCGTTTTACATTGGAAAAGCAAACTGTGTCCCAGAGAGTCAAGTAACTGCAAGAATGTCAGTTTTCGCCTATTTGATCATTTCCCATTCGTTTTACATTGGAATGGCAAACGGTATCCCAGAGAGTCAAGTAACTGGAAGAATGTCAGTTTTTGTCTATTTGATCATTTCCCATTGAGTTTACATTGGAATTGCAAACTTTTTCCCAGAGAGTAAAGTACCTGCAAAACTGTCAGTTTTTGTCTATTTGATCATTTCCCATTGAGTTTACATTGGAATTGCAAACTTTTTCCCAGAGAGTAAATTACCTGCAAAACTGTCAGTTTTTGTCTATTTGATCATTTCCCATTGAGTTTACATTGGAATTGCAAACTGTGTCCCAGAGAGTCAAGTAACTGCAAGAATGTCAGTTTTTGTCTATTTGATCATTTCCCATTGAGTTTACATTGGAATTGCAAACTTTTTCCCAGAGAGTAAATTACCTGCAAAAATGTCAGTTTTCGCCTATTTGATCATTTTCCATTGAGTTTACATTGGAATTGCAAACTGTGTCCCAGAGAGTCAAGTAACTGCAAGAATGTCAGTTTTTGTCTATTTGATCATTTCCCATTGAGTTTACATTGGAATTGCAAACTTTTTCCCAGAGAGTAAAGTACCTGCAAAACTGTCAGTTTTGGTCTATTTGATCATTTCCCATTGAGTTTACATTGGAATTGCAAACTTTTTCCCAGAGAGTAAATTACCTGCAAAACTGTCAGTTTTTGTCTATTTGATCATTTCCCATTGAGTTTACATTGGAATTGCAAACTTTTTCCCAGAGAGTAAAGTACCTGCAAAACTGTCAGTTTTGGTCTATTTGATCATTTCCCATTGAGTTTACATTGGAATTGCAAACTTTTTCCCAGAGAGTAAAGTACCTGCAAAACTGTCAGTTTTTGTCTATTTGATCATTTCCCATTGAGTTTACATTGGAATTGCAAACTTTTTCCCAGACAGTAAAGTACCTGCAAAAATGTCAGTTTTCTCCTATTTGATCATTTCCCATTGAGTTTACATTGGAATTGCAAACTTTTTCCCAGAGAGTAAAGTACCTGCAAAACTGTCAGTTTTTGCCTATTTCATCATTTTCCATTGAGTTTACATTGGAATTGCAAACTGTGTCCCAGAGAGTCAAGTAACTGCAAGAATGTCAGTTTTCGCCTATTTGATCATTTCCCTTTAGTTTTACATTGGAATCGCAAACTGTGTCCCAGAGAGTCAAGTAACTGCAAGAATGTCAGTTTTCGCCTATTTGATCATTTCCCGTTAGTTTTACATTGGAATCGCAAACTGTGTCCCAGAGAGTCAAGTAACTGCAAGAATGTCAGTTTTTGCCTATTTGATCATTTCACATTAGTTTTACATTGGAATCGCAAACGTTTTCCCAGAGAGCAAAGTACCTGCAAAAATGTCAGTTTTCGCCTATTTGATCATTTCCCATTCGTTTTACATTGGAAAAGCAACCTGTGTCCCAGAGAGTCAAGTAACTGCAAGAATGTCAGTTTTCGCCTATTTGATCATTTCTCATTAGTTTTACATTGGAATCGCAAACTGTGTCCCAGAGAGTCAAGTAACTGCAAGAATGTCAGTTTTCGCCTATTTGATCATTTCTCATTAGTTTTACATTGGAATCGCAAACTGTGTCCCAGAGAGTCAATTAACTGCAAAAATGTCAGTTTTCGCCTATTTGATCATTTCCCTTTAGTTTTACATTGGAATCGCAAACTGTGTCCCAGAGAGTCAAGTAACTGCAAGAATGTCAGTTTTCGCCTGTTTGATCATTTCCCATTAGTTTTACATTGGAATCGCAAACTGTGTCCCAGAGAGTCAAGTAACTGCAAGAATGTCAGTTTTCGCCTATTTGATCATTTCCCATTCGTTTTACATTGGAATCGCAAACTGTGTCCCAGAGAGTCAAGTAACTGCAAGAATGTCAGTTTTCACCTATTTGATCATTTCCCATTAGTTTTACATTGGAAAAGCAAACTGTGTCCCAGAGAGTCAAGTAACTGCAAAAATGTCAGTTTTTGCCTATTTCATCATTTCTCATTAGATTTACATTGGAATCGCAAACTGTGTCCCAGAGAGTCAAGTAACTGCAAGAATGTCAGTTTTCGCCTATTTGATCATTTCCCATTCGTTTTACATTGGAATCGCAAACTGTGTCCCAGAGAGTCAAGTAACTGCAAGAATGTCAGTTTTCGCCTATTTGATCATTTCCCATTCGTTTTACATTGGAATCGCAAACTGTGTCCCAGAGAGTCAAGTAACTGCAAGAATGTCAGTTTTCGCCTATTTGATCATTTCCCATTCGTTTTACATTGGAATCGCAAACTGTGTCCCAGAGAGTCAAGTAACTGCAAGAATGTCAGTTTTCACCTTTTTGGTCATTTCCCATTCATTTTACATTGGAATGGCAAACGGTATCCCAGAGAGTAAAGTAACTGCAAGAATGTCAGTTTTCACCTATTTGATCATTTCCCATTAGTTTTACATTGGAAAAGCAAACTGTGTCCCAGAGAGTCAAGTAACTGCAAAAATGTCAGTTTTTGCCTATTTCATCATTTCTCATTAGTTTTACATTGGAATCGCAAACTGTGTCCCAGAGAGACAAGTAACTGCAAGAATGTCAGTTTTTGCCTATTTGATCATTTCCCATTCGTTTTACATTGGAATCGCAAACTGTGTCCCAGAGAGTCAAGTAACTGCAAGAATGTCAGTTTTCGCCTATTTGATCATTTCCCATTCGTTTTACATTGGAATCGCAAACTGTGTCCCAGAGAGTCAAGTAACTGCAAGAATGTCAGTTTTCACCTTTTTGGTCATTTCCCATTCATTTTACATTGGAATGGCAAACGGTATCCCAGAGAGTAAAGTAACTGCAAGAATGTCAGTTTTCACCTATTTGATCATTTCCCATTAGTTTTACATTGGAAAAGCAAACTGTGTCCCAGAGAGTCAAGTAACTGCAAAAATGTCAGTTTTTGCCTATTTCATCATTTCTCATTAGTTTTACATTGGAATCGCAAACTGTGTCCCAGAGAGACAAGTAACTGCAAGAATGTCAGTTTTTGCCTATTTGATCATTTCCCATTCGTTTTACATTGGAATCGCAAACTGTGTCCCAGAGAGTCAAGTAACTGCAAGAATGTCAGTTTTCGCCTATTTGATCATTTCCCATTCGTTTTACATTGGAATCGCAAACTGTGTCCCAGAGAGTCAAGTAACTGCAAGAATGTCAGTTTTCACCTTTTCTGGTCATTTCCCATTCATTTTACATTGGAATGGCAAACGGTATCCCAGAGAGTAAAGTAACTGGAAGAATGTCAGTTTTCGCCTCTTTGGTCATTTCCCATTAGTTTTACATTGGAAAAGCAAACTGTGTCCCAGAGAGTCAAGTAACTGCAAGAATGTCAGTTTTCGCCTATTTGATCATTTCCCATTCGTTTTACATTGGAATCGCAAACTGTGTCCCAGAGAGTCAAGTAACTGCAAGAATGTCAGTTTTCACCTATTTGATCATTTCCCATTAGTTTTACATTGGAAAAGCAAACTGTGTCCCAGAGAGTCAAGTAACTGCAAGAATGTCAGTTTTCGCCTATTTGATCATTTCCCATTCGTTTTACATTGGAATCGCAAACTGTGTCCCAGAGAGTCAAGTAACTGCAAGAATGTCAGTTTTCGCCTATTTGCTCATTTCCCATTGAGTTTTACATTGGAATTGCAAACTTTTTCCCAGAGAGCAAAGTACCTGCAAAAATGTCAGTTTTTGACTATTTGATCATTTCCCATTAAGTTTACATTGGAATCGCAAACTGTTTCCCAGAGAGTAAAGTACCTGCAAAAATTTCAGTTTTTGACTATTTGATCATTTCCCATTACGTTTTACATTGAAATCGCAAACGGTGTCCCAGAGAGTCAAGTAACTGCAAGAATGTCAGTTTTCGCCTATTTGATCATTTCCCATTAAGTTAACATTGGAATCGCAAACTGTTTCCCAGAGAGTAAAGTACCTGCAAAAATGTCAGTTTTCGCCTATTTGATCATTTCCCATTCGTTTTACATTGGAATGGCAAACGGTATCCCAGAGAGTCAAGTAACTGCAAGAATGTTAGTTTTCGCCTTTTTGGTCATTTCCCATTCGTTTTACATTGGAAAAGCAAACTGTGTCCCAGAGAGTCAAGTAACTGCAAGAATGTCAGTTTTCGCCTATTTGATCATTTCCCATTCGTTTTACATTGGAATGGCAAACGGTATCCCAGAGAGTCAAGTAACTGGAAGAATGTCAGTTTTCGCCTATTTGATCATTTCCCATTCGTTTTATATTGGAATCGCAAACTGTGTCCCAGAGAGTCAAGTAACTGCAAGAATGTCAGTTTTTGTCTATTTGATCATTTCCCATTGAGTTTACATTGGAATTGCAAACTTTTTCCCAGAGAGTAAAGTACCTGCAAAACTGTCAGTTTTGGTCTATTTGATCATTCCCCATTGAGTTTACATTGGAATTGCAAACTTTTTCCCAGAGAGTAAAGTACCTGCAAATCTCTCAGTTTTTGTCTATTTGATTATTCCCCATTGAGTTTACATTGGAATTGCAAACTTTTTCCCAGAGAGTTTTGGTCTATTTGATCATTCCCCATTGAGTTTACATTGGAATTGCAAACTTTTTCCCAGAGAGTAAAGTACCTGCAAAACTCTCAGTTTTTGTCTATTTGATCATTTCCCATTGAGTTTACATTGGAATTGCAAACTTTTTCCCAGAGAGTAAATTACCTGCAAAACTGTTAGCTTTGGTCTATTTGATCATTCCCCATTGAGTTTACATTGGAATTGCAAACTTTTTCCCAGAGAGTAAAGTACCTGCAAAACTGTCAGTTTTTGTCTATTTGATCATTTCCCATTGAGTTTACATTGGAATTGCAAACTTTTTCCCAGAGAGTAAAGTACCTGCAAAACTCTCAGTTTTGGTCTATTTGATCATTTCCCATTGAGTTTACATTGGAATTGCAAACTTTTTCCCAGAGAGTAAATTACCTGCAAAACTGTCAGTTTTGGTCTATTTGATCATTTCCCATTGAGTTTACATTGGAATTGCAAACTTTTTCCCAGAGAGTAAAGTACCTGCAAAACTGTCAGTTTTGGTCTATTTGATCATTTCCCATTGAGTTTACATTGGAATTGCAAACTTTTTCCCAGAGAGTAAATTACCTGCAAAACTGTCAGTTTTTGTCTATTTGATCATTTCCCATTGAGTTTACATTGGAATTGCAAACTTTTTCCCAGAGAGTAAATTACCTGCAAAACTGTCAGTTTTTGTCTATTTGATCATTTCCCATTGAGTTTACATTGGAATTGCAAACTTTTTCCCAGAGAGTAAAGTACCTGCAAAACTGTCAGTTTTGGTCTATTTGATCATTTCCCATTGAGTTTACATTGGAATTGCAAACTTTTTCCCAGAGAGTAAATTACCTGCAAAACTGTCAGTTTTTGTCTATTTGATCATTTCCCATTGAGTTTACATTGGAATTGCAAACTTTTTCCAGAGAGTAAAGTACCTGCAAAACTGTCAGTTTTTGTCTATTTGATCATTTCCCATTGAGTTTACATTGGAATTGCAAACTTTTTCCCAGAGAGTAAAGTACCTGCAAAACTGTCAGTTTTTGTCTATTTGATCATTTCCCATTGAGTTTACATTGGAATTGCAAACTTTTTCCCAGAGAGTAAATTACCTGCAAAACTGTCAGTTTTTGTCTATTTGATCATTTCCCATTGAGTTTACATTGGAATTGCAAACTTTTTCCCAGACAGTAAAGTACCTGCAAAAATGTCAGTTTTCTCCTATTCGATCATTTCCCATTGAGTTTACATTGGAATTGCAAACTTTTTCCCAGAGAGTAAAGTACCTGCAAAACTCTCAGTTTTTGTCTATTTGATCATTTCCCATTGAGTTTACATTGGAATTGCAAACTTTTTCCCAGACAGTAAAGTACCTGAAAAAATGTCAGTTTTCTCCTATTTGATCATTCCCCATTGAGTTTACATTGGAATTGCAAACTTTTTCCCAGAGAGTAAATTACCTGCAAAACTGTCAGTTTTTGTCTATTTGATCATTCCCCATTGAGTTTACATTGGAATTGCAAACTTTTTCTCAGAGAGTAAAGTACCTGCAAAACTGTCAGTTTTTGTCTATTTGATCATTCCCCATTGAGTTTACATTGGAATTGCAAACTTTTTCCCAGAGAGTAAATTACCTGCAAAACTGTCAGTTTTTGTCTATTTGATCATTCCCCATTGAGTTTACATTGGAATTGCAAACTTTTTCCCAGAGAGTAAATTACCTGCAAAACTGTCAGTTTTTGTCTATTTGATCATTCCCCATTGAGTTTACATTGGAATTGCAAACTTTTTCCCAGAGAGTAAAGTACCTGCAAAACTGTCAGTTTTTGTCTATTTGATCATTTCCCATTGAGTTTACATTGGAATTGCAAACTTTTTCCCAGAGAGTAAAGTACCTGCAAAAATGTCAGTTTTCGCCTATTTGATCATTTTCCATTGAGTTTACATTGGAATTGCAAACTGTGTCCCAGAGAGTCAAGTAACTGCAAGAATGTCAGTTTTTGTCTATTTGATCATTTCCCATTGAGTTTACATTGGAATTGCAAACTTTTTCCCAGAGAGTAAAGTACCTGCAAAACTGTCAGTTTTGGTCTATTTGATCATTTCCCATTGAGTTTACATTGGAATTGCAAACTTTTTCCCAGAGAGTAAATTACCTGCAAAACTGTCAGTTTTTGTCTATTTGATCATTTCCCATTGAGTTTACATTGGAATTGCAAACTTTTTCCCAGAGAGTAAAGTACCTGCAAAACTGTCAGTTTTTGTCTATTTGATCATTTCCCATTGAGTTTACATTGGAATTGCAAACTTTTTCCCAGAGAGTAAATTACCTGCAAAAATGTCAGTTTTCTCCTATTTGATCATTTCCCATTGAGTTTACATTGGAATTGCAAACTTTTTCCCAGAGAGTAAATTACCTGCAAAACTGTCAGTTTTTGTCTATTTGATCATTTCCCATTGCGTTTACATTGGAATTGCAAACTTTTTCCCAGAGAGTAAAGTACCTGCAAAACTGTCAGTTTTGGTCTATTTGATCATTTCCCATTGAGTTTACATTGGAATTGCAAACTTTTTCCCAGAGAGTAAATTACCTGCAAAACTGTCAGTTTTTGTCTATTTGATCATTTCCCATTGAGTTTACATTGGAATTGCAAACTTTTTCCCAGAGAGTAAAGTACCTGCAAAACTGTCAGTTTTGGTCTATTTGATCATTTCCCATTGAGTTTACATTGGAATTGCAAACTTTTTCCCAGAGAGTAAAGTACCTGCAAAACTGTCAGTTTTTGTCTATTTGATCATTTCCCATTGAGTTTACATTGGAATTGCAAACTTTTTCCCAGACAGTAAAGTACCTGCAAAAATGTCAGTTTTCTCCTATTTGATCATTTCCCATTGAGTTTACATTGGAATTGCAAACTTTTTCCCAGAGAGTAAAGTACCTGCAAAACTGTCAGTTTTTGCCTATTTCATCATTTTCCATTGAGTTTACATTGGAATTGCAAACTGTGTCCCAGAGAGTCAAGTAACTGCAAGAATGTCAGTTTTCGCCTATTTGATCATTTCCCTTTAGTTTTACATTGGAATCGCAAACTGTGTCCCAGAGAGTCAAGTAACTGCAAGAATGTCAGTTTTCGCCTATTTGATCATTTCCCGTTAGTTTTACATTGGAATCGCAAACTGTGTCCCAGAGAGTCAAGTAACTGCAAGAATGTCAGTTTTTGCCTATTTGATCATTTCACATTAGTTTTACATTGGAATCGCAAACGTTTTCCCAGAGAGCAAAGTACCTGCAAAAATGTCAGTTTTCGCCTATTTGATCATTTCCCATTCGTTTTACATTGGAAAAGCAACCTGTGTCCCAGAGAGTCAAGTAACTGCAAGAATGTCAGTTTTCGCCTATTTGATCATTTCTCATTAGTTTTACATTGGAATCGCAAACTGTGTCCCAGAGAGTCAAGTAACTGCAAGAATGTCAGTTTTCGCCTATTTGATCATTTCTCATTAGTTTTACATTGGAATCGCAAACTGTGTCCCAGAGAGTCAATTAACTGCAAAAATGTCAGTTTTCGCCTATTTGATCATTTCCCTTTAGTTTTACATTGGAATCGCAAACTGTGTCCCAGAGAGTCAAGTAACTGCAAGAATGTCAGTTTTCGCCTGTTTGATCATTTCCCATTAGTTTTACATTGGAATCGCAAACTGTGTCCCAGAGAGTCAAGTAACTGCAAGAATGTCAGTTTTCGCCTATTTGATCATTTCCCATTCGTTTTACATTGGAATCGCAAACTGTGTCCCAGAGAGTCAAGTAACTGCAAGAATGTCAGTTTTCACCTATTTGATCATTTCCCATTAGTTTTACATTGGAAAAGCAAACTGTGTCCCAGAGAGTCAAGTAACTGCAAAAATGTCAGTTTTTGCCTATTTCATCATTTCTCATTAGATTTACATTGGAATCGCAAACTGTGTCCCAGAGAGTCAAGTAACTGCAAGAATGTCAGTTTTCTCCTATTTGATCATTTCCCATTCGTTTTACATTGGAATCGCAAACTGTGTCCCAGAGAGTCAAGTAACTGCAAGAATGTCAGTTTTCGCCTATTTGATCATTTCCCATTCGTTTTACATTGGAATCGCAAACTGTGTCCCAGAGAGTCAAGTAACTGCAAGAATGTCAGTTTTCGCCTATTTGATCATTTCCCATTCGTTTTACATTGGAATCGCAAACTGTGTCCCAGAGAGTCAAGTAACTGCAAGAATGTCAGTTTTCACCTTTTTGGTCATTTCCCATTCATTTTACATTGGAATGGCAAACGGTATCCCAGAGAGTAAAGTAACTGCAAGAATGTCAGTTTTCACC
The DNA here is from genome assembly GCF_037176765.1 of Anolis sagrei. NCBI lineage: Eukaryota > Metazoa > Chordata > Lepidosauria > Squamata > Anolidae > Anolis > Anolis sagrei. Next base: position 17,474,323 of record NC_090033.1, read on the forward strand.
TATTTGATCATTTCCCATTAGTTTTACATTGGAAAAGCAAACTGTGTCCCAGAGAGTCAAGTAACTGCAAAAATGTCAGTTTTTGCCTATTTCATCATTTCTCATTAGTTTTACATTGGAATCGCAAACTGTGTCCCAGAGAGACAAGTAACTGCAAGAATGTCAGTTTTTGCCTATTTGATCATTTCCCATTCGTTTTACATTGGAATCGCAAACTGTGTCCCAGAGAGTCAAGTAACTGCAAGAATGTCAGTTTTCGCCTATTTGATCATTTCCCATTCGTTTTACATTGGAATCGCAAACTGTGTCCCAGAGAGTCAAGTAACTGCAAGAATGTCAGTTTTCACCTTTTTGGTCATTTCCCATTCATTTTACATTGGAATGGCAAACGGTATCCCAGAGAGTAAAGTAACTGCAAGAATGTCAGTTTTCACCTATTTGATCATTTCCCATTAGTTTTACATTGGAAAAGCAAACTGTGTCCCAGAGAGTCAAGTAACTGCAAAAATGTCAGTTTTTGCCTATTTCATCATTTCTCATTAGTTTTACATTGGAATCGCAAACTGTGTCCCAGAGAGACAAGTAACTGCAAGAATGTCAGTTTTTGCCTATTTGATCATTTCCCATTCGTTTTACATTGGAATCGCAAACTGTGTCCCAGAGAGTCAAGTAACTGCAAGAATGTCAGTTTTCGCCTATTTGATCATTTCCCATTCGTTTTACATTGGAATCGCAAACTGTGTCCCAGAGAGTCAAGTAACTGCAAGAATGTCAGTTTTCACCTTTTTGGTCATTTCCCATTCATTTTACATTGGAATGGCAAACGGTATCCCAGAGAGTAAAGTAACTGGAAGAATGTCAGTTTTCGCCTTTTTGGTCATTTCCCATTAGTTTTACATTGGAAAAGCAAACTGTGTCCCAGAGAGTCAAGTAACTGCAAGAATGTCAGTTTTCGCCTATTTGATCATTTCCCATTCGTTTTACATTGGAATCGCAAACTGTGTCCCAGAGAGTCAAGTAACTGCAAGAATGTCAGTTTTCACCTATTTGATCATTTCCCATTAGTTTTACATTGGAATCGCAAACTGTGTCCCAGAGAGTCAAGTAACTGCAAGAATGTCAGTTTTCGCCTATTTGATCATTTCCCATTCGTTTTACATTGGAATCGCAAACTGTGTCCCAGAGAGTCAAGTAACTGCAAGAATGTCAGTTTTCGCCTTTTTGGTCATTTCCCATTAGTTTTACATTGGAAAAGCAAACTGTGTCCCAGAGAGTCAAGTAACTGCAAGAATGTCAGTTTTCGCCTATTTGATCATTTCCCATTCGTTTTACATTGGAATCGCAAACTGTGTCCCAGAGAGTCAAGTAACTGCAAGAATGTCAGTTTTCGCCTATTTGATCATTTCCCATTCGTTTTACATTGGAATCGCAAACTGTGTCCCAGAGAGTCAAGTAACTGCAAGAATGTCAGTTTTCACCTATTTGATCATTTCCCATTAGTTTTACATTGGAATCGCAAACTGTGTCCCAGAGAGTCAAGTAACTGCAAAAATGTCAGTTTTTGCCTATTTGATCATTTCTCATTAGTTTTACATTGGAATCGCAAACTGTGTCCCAGAGAGTCAAGTAACTGCAAGAATGTCAGTTTTCGCCTTTTTGGTCATTTCCCATTCGTTTTACATTGGAATCGCAAACGGTGTCCGAGAGAGTCAAGTAACTGCAAGAATGTCAGTTTTCGCCTATTTGCTCATTTCCCATTGAGTTTTACATTGGAATTGCAAACTTTTTCCCAGAGAGCAAAGTACCTGCAAAAATGTCAGTTTTTGACTATTTGATCATTTCCCATTAAGTTTACATTGGAATCGCAAACTGTTTCCCAGAGAGTAAAGTACCTGCAAAAATTTCAGTTTTTGACTATTTGATCATTTCCCATTACGTTTTACATTGAAATCGCAAACGGTGTCCCAGAGAGTCAAGTAACTGCAAGAATGTCAGTTTTCGCCTATTTGATCATTTCCCATTAAGTTAACATTGGAATCGCAAACTGTTTCCCAGAGAGTAAAGTACCTGCAAAAATGTCAGTTTTCGCCTATTTGATCATTTCCCATTCGTTTTACATTGGAATGGCAAACGGTATCCCAGAGAGTCAAGTAACTGCAAGAATGTTAGTTTTCGCCTTTTTGGTCATTTCCCATTCGTTTTACATTGGAAAAGCAAACTGTGTCCCAGAGAGTCAAGTAACTGCAAGAATGTCAGTTTTCGCCTATTTGATCATTTCCCATTCGTTTTACATTGGAATGGCAAACGGTATCCCAGAGAGTCAAGTAACTGCAAGAATGTTAGTTTTCGCCTTTTTGGTCATTTCCCATTCGTTTTACATTGGAATCGCAAACTGTGTCCCAGAGAGTCAAGTAACTGCAAAAATGTCAGTTTTTGCCTATTTGATCATTTCTCATTAGTTTTACATTGGAATCGCAAACTGTGTCCCAGAGAGTCAAGTAACTGGAAGAATGTCAGTTTTCGCCTATTTGATCATTTCCCTTTAGTTTTACATTGGAATCGCAAACTGTGTCCCAGAGAGTCAAGTAACTGGAAGAATGTCAGTTTTCGCCTATTTGATCATTTCACATTAGTTTTACATTGGAATCGCAAACTGTGTCCCAGAGAGTCAAGTAACTGCAAGAATGTCAGCTTTTGCCTTTTTGGTCATTTCCCATTAGTTTTACATTGGAAAAGCAAACTGTGTCCCAGAGAGACAAGTAACTGCAAGAATGTCAGTTTTCGCCTATTTGCTCATTTCCCATTGAGTTTTACATTGGAATTGCAAACTTTTTCCCAGAGAGTAAAGTACCTGCAAAAATGAGAGTTTTTGACTATTTGATCATTTCCCATTAAGTTTACATTGGAATCGCAAACTGTTTCCCAGAGAGTAAAGTACCTGCAAAAATGTCAGTTTTTGACTATTTGATCATTTCCCATTAAGTTTTACATTGAAATCGCAAACTGTGTCCCAGAGAGTCAAGTAACTGCAAGAATGTCAGTTTTTGCCTATTTGATCATTTCCCATTCGTTTTACATTGGAATCGCAAACGGTGTCCGAGAGAGTCAAGTAACTGCAAGAATGTCAGTTTTCGCCTATTTGCTCATTTCCCATTGAGTTTTACATTGGAATTGCAAACTTTTTCCCAGAGAGCAAAGTACCTGCAAAAATGTCAGTTTTTGACTATTTGATCATTTCCCATTAAGTTGACATTGGAATCGCAAACTGTTTCCCAGAGAGTAAAGTACCTGCAAAAATTTCAGTTTTTGACTATTTGATCATTTCCCATTAAGTTTTACATTGAAATCGCAAACGGTGTCCCAGAGAGTCAAGTAACTGCAAGAATGTCAGTTTTCGCCTATTTGATCATTTCCCATTAAGTTAACATTGGAATCGCAAACTGTTTCCCAGAGAGCAAAGTACCTGCAAAAATGTCAGTTTTCGCCTATTTGATCATTTCCCATTCGTTTTACATTGGAATCGCAAACTGTGTCCCAGAGAGTCAAGTAACTGCAAGAATGTCAGTTTTCGCCTTTTTGGTCATTTCCCATTCGTTTTACATTGGAAAAGCAAACTGTGTCCCAGAGAGTCAAGTAACTGCAAGAATGTCAGTTTTCGCCTATTTGATCATTTCCCATTAGTTTTACATTGGAATCGCAAACTGTGTCCCAGAGAGTCAAGTAACTGCAAAAATGTCAGTTTTTGCCTATTTGATCATTTCTCATTAGTTTTACATTGGAATTGCAAACTGTGTCCCAGAGAGTCAAGTAACTGGAAGAATGTCAGTTTTCGCCTATTTGATCATTTCCCATTAGTTTTACATTGGAATCGCAAACTGTGTCCCAGAGAGTCAAGTAACTGCAAGAATGTCAGTTTTCGCCTATTTGATCATTTCACATTAGTTTTACATTGGAATGGCAAACGGTATCCCAGAGAGTCAAGTAACTGCAAGAATGTCAGTTTTTGCCTTTTTGGTCATTTCCCATTAGTTTTACATTGGAATCGCAAACTGTGTCCCAGAGAGTCAAGTAACTGCAAGAATGTCAGTTTTCGCCTATTTGATCATTTCACATTAGTTTTACATTGGAATGGCAAACGGTATCCCAGAGAGTCAAGTAACTGCAAGAATGTCAGTTTTTGCCTATTTGATCATTTCCCTTTAGTTTTACATTGGAATCGCAAACTGTGTCCCAGAGAGTCAAGTAACTGCAAGAATGTCAGTTTTCGCCTATTTGATCATTTCACATTAGTTTTACATTGGAATGGCAAACGGTATCCCAGAGAGTCAAGTAACTGCAAGAATGTCAGTTTTTGCCTTTTTGGTCATTTCCCATTAGTTTTACATTGGAAAAGCAAACTGTGTCCCAGAGAGACAAGTAACTGCAAGAATGTCAGTTTTCGCCTATTTGCTCATTTCCCATTGAGTTTTACATTGGAATTGCAAACTTTTTTCCCAGAGAGCAAAGTACCTGCAAAAATGTGAGTTTTTGACTATTTGATCATTTCCCATTAAGTTTACATTGGAATCGCAAACTGTTTCCCAGAGAGTCAAGTAACTGCAAAAATGTCAGTTTTTGACTATTTGATCATTTCCCATTAAGTTTTACATTGAAATCGCAAACGGTGTCCCAGAGAATCAAGTAACTGCAAGAATGTCAGTTTTCGCCTATTTGATCATTTCCCATTCGTTTTACATTGGAATCGCAAACTGTGTCCCAGAGAGTCAAGTAACTGCAAGAATGTCAGTTTTCGCCTATTTGATCATTTCCCATTAAGTTTACATTGGAATCGCAAACTGTTTCCCAGAGAGTAAAGTACCTGCAAAAATGTCAGTTTTTGACTATTTGATCATTTCCCATTAAGTTTTAAATTGAAATCGCAAACGGTGTCCCAGAGAGTCAAGTAACTGCAAGAATGTCAGTTTTCGCCTATTTGATCATTTCCCATTCGTTTTACATTGGAATCGCAAACGGTGTCCGAGAGAGTCAAGTAACTGCAAGAATGTCTGTTTTTGCCTATTTGATCATTTCCCATTCGTTTTACATTGGAATCGCAAACGGTGTCCCAGAGAGCATTGGAATCGCAAACGGTGTCCGAGAGAGTCAAGTAACTGCAAGAATGTCAGTTTTTGCCTATTTGATCATTTCCCATTAGTTTTACATTGAAATCGCAAACGGTGTCCGAGAGAGTCAAGTAACTGCAAGAATGTCAGTTTTCGCCTATTTGATCATTTCACATTAGTTTTACATTGGAATCGCAAACGGTGTCCCAGAGAGTCAAGTAACTGGAAGAATGTCAGTTTTCGCCTATTTGATCATTTCACATTAGTTTTACATTGGAATCGCAAACGGTGTCCGAGAGAGTCAAGTAACTGCAAGAATGTCAGTTTTCGCCTATTTGATCATTTCACATTAGTTTTACATTGGAATCGCAAACGGTGTCCCAGAGAGTCAAGTAACTGCAAGAATGTCTGTTTTTGCCTATTTGATCATTTCCCATTCGTTTTACATTGGAATCGCAAACTGTGTCCCAGAGAGTCAAGTAACTGCAAGAATGTCAGTTTTTGCCTATTTGATCATTTCCCATTCGTTTTACATTGGAATCGCAAACTGTGTCCCAGAGAGTCAAGTAACTGGAAGAATGTCAGTTTTCGCCTATTTGATCATTTCACATTAGTTTTACATTGGAATCGCAAACGGTGTCCGAGAGAGTCAAGTAACTGCAAGAATGTCAGTTTTCGCCTATTTGATCATTTCACATTAGTTTTACATTGGAATCGCAAACGGTGTCCCAGAGAGTCAAGTAACTGCAAGAATGTCAGTTTTCGCCTATTTGTTCATTTCCCATTGAGTTTTACATTGGAATTGCAAACTTTTTCCCAGAGAGCAAAGTACCTGCAAAAATGTCAGTTTTCGCCTATTTGATCATTACCCATTAAGTTTACATTGGAATTGCCATCTGTGTCCCAGAGAGTCAAGTAACTGCAAGAATGTCAGTTTTTGCCTATTTGATCATTTCCCATTCGTTTTACATTGGAATTGCAAACGGTATCCCAGAGAGTCAAGTAACTGCAAGAATGTCAGTTTTCGCCCTTTTGGTCATTTCCCATTCGTTTTACATTGGAATCGCAAACGGTGTCCGAGAGAGTCAAGTAACTGCAAGAATGTCAGTTTTTGCCTATTTGATCATTTCCCATTAGTTTTACATTGAAATCGCAAACGGTGTCCGAGAGAGTCAAGTAACTGCAAGAATGTCAGTTTTCGCCTATTTGATCATTTCCCATTAGTTTTACATTGAAATCGCAAACGGTGTCCGAGAGAGTCAAGTAACTGCAAGAATGTCAGTTTTCGCCTGTTTGATCATTTCCCATTAGTTTTACATTGGAATCGCAAACGGTGTCCCAGAGAGTCAAGTAACTGCAAGAATGTCTGTTTTTGCCTATTTGATCATTTCCCATTCGTTTTACATTGGAATCGCAAACTGTGTCCCAGAGAGTCAAGTAACTGCAAGAATGTCAGTTTTTGCCTATTTGATCATTTCCCATTCGTTTTACATTGGAATCGCAAACTGTGTCCCAGAGAGTCAAGTAACTGGAAGAATGTCAGTTTTCGCCTATTTGATCATTTCACATTAGTTTTACATTGGAATCGCAAACGGTGTCCGAGAGAGTCAAGTAACTGCAAGAATGTCAGTTTTCGCCTATTTGATCATTTCACATTAGTTTTACATTGGAATCTCAAACGATGTCCCAGAGAGTCAAGTAACTGCAAGAATGTCAGTTTTCGCCTATTTGCTCATTTCCCATTGAGTTTTACATTGGAATTGCAAACTTTTTCCCAGAGAGCAAAGTACCTGCAAAAATGTCAGTTTTCGCCTATTTGATCATTACCCATTAAGTTTACATTGGAATTGCCATCTGTGTCCCAGAGAGTCAAGTAACTGCAAGAATGTCAGTTTTTGCCTATTTGATCATTTCCCATTCGTTTTACATTGGAATTGCAAACGGTATCCCAGAGAGTCAAGTAACTGCAAGAATGTCAGTTTTCGCCTTTTTGGTCATTTCCCATTCGTTTTACATTGGAATCGCAAACTGTGTCCCAGAGAGTCAAGTAACTGCAAGAATGTCAGTTTTTGCCTATTTGATCATTTCCCATTAGTTTTACATTGGAATCGCAAACGGTGTCCGAGAGAGTCAAGTAACTGCAAGAATGTCAGTTTTTGTCTATTTGATCATTTCCCATTGAGTTTACATTGGAATTGCAAACTTTTTCCCAGAGAGTAAATTACCTGCAAAACTGTCAGTTTTTGTCTATTTGATCATTTCCCATTGAGTTTACATTGGAATTGCAAACTTTTTCCCAGAGAGTAAATTACCTGCAAAACTGTCAGTTTTTGTCTATTTGATCATTTCCCATTGAGTTTACATTGGAATTGCAAACTTTTTCCCAGAGAGTAAAGTACCTGCAAAACTGTCAGTTTTGGTCTATTTGATCATTTCCCATTGAGTTTACATTGGAATTGCAAACTTTTTCCCAGAGAGTAAAGTACCTGCAAAACTGTCAGTTTTGGTCTATTTGATCATTTCCCATTGAGTTTACATTGGAATTGCAAACTTTTTCCCAGAGAGTAAATTACCTGCAAAACTGTCAGTTTTTGTCTATTTGATCATTCCCCATTGAGTTTACATTGGAATTGCAAACTTTTTCCCAGAGAGTAAAGTACCTGCAAAACTGTCAGTTTTTGTCTATTTGATCATTTCCCTTTGAGTTTACATTGGAATTGCAAACTTTTTCCCAGAGAGTAAATTACCTGCAAAAATGTCAGTTTTCTCCTATTTGATCATTTCCCATTGAGTTTACATTGGAATTGCAAACTTTTTCCCAGAGAGTAAAGTACCTGCAAAAATGTCAGTTTTTGTCTATTTGATCATTTCCCATTGAGTTTACATTGGAATTGCAAACTTTTTCCCAGAGAGTAAAGTACCTGCAAAACTGTCAGTTTTTGTCTATTTGATCATTTCCCATTGAGTTTACATTGGAATTGCAAACTTTTCCCAGAGAGTAAAGTACCTGCAAAACTGTCAGTTTTTGTCTATTTGATCATTTCCCATTGAGTTTACATTGGAATTGCAAACTTTTTCCCAGAGAGTAAATTACCTGCAAAACTGTCAGTTTTTGTCTATTTGATCATTTCCCATTGAGTTTACATTGGAATTGCAAACTTTTTCCCAGAGAGTAAAGTACCTGCAAAACTGTCAGTTTTGGTCTATTTGATCATTCCCCATTGAGTTTACATTGGAATTGCAAACTTTTTCCCAGAGAGTAAAGTACCTGCAAAACTGTCAGTTTTGGTCTATTTGATCATTCCCCATTGAGTTTACATTGGAATTGCAAACTTTTTCCTAGACAGTAAAGTACCTGCAAAAATGTCAGTTTTCTCCTATTTGATCATTTCCCATTGAGTTTACATTGGAATTGCAAACTTTTTCCCAGAGAGTAAAGTACCTGCAAAAATGTCAGTTTTCGCCTATTTGATCATTTTCCATTGAGTTTACATTGGAATTGCAAACTTTTTCCCAGAGAGTAAAGTACCTGCAAAAATGTCAGTTTTCTCCTATTTGATCATTTCCCATTGAGTTTACATAGGAATTGCAAACTTTTTCCCAGAGAGTAAAGTACCTGCAAAACTGTCAGTTTTTGTCTATTTGATCATTTCCCATTGAGTTTACATTGGAATTGCAAACTTTTTCCCAGAGAGTAAAGTACCTGCAAAAATGTCAGTTTTCGCCTATTTGATCATTTTCCATTGAGTTTACATTGGAATTGCAAACTGTGTCCCAGAGAGTCAAGTAACTGCAAGAATGTCAGTTTTTGTCTATTTGATCATTTCCCATTGAGTTTACATTGGAATTGCAAACTTTTTCCCAGAGAGTAAAGTACCTGCAAAACTGTCAGTTTTGGTCTATTTGATCATTTCCCATTGAGTTTACATTGGAATTGCAAACTTTTTCCCAGAGAGTAAATTACCTGCAAAACTGTCAGTTTTTGTCTATTTGATCATTTCCCATTGAGTTTACATTGGAATTGCAAACTTTTTCCCAGAGAGTAAAGTACCTGCAAAACTGTCAGTTTTTGTCTATTTGATCATTTCCCATTGAGTTTACATTGGAATTGCAAACTTTTTCCCAGAGAGTAAATTACCTGCAAAAATGTCAGTTTTCTCCTATTTGATCATTTCCCATTGAGTTTACATTGGAATTGCAAACTTTTTCCCAGAGAGTAAATTACCTGCAAAACTGTCAGTTTTTGTCTATTTGATCATTTCCCATTGCGTTTACATTGGAATTGCAAACTTTTTCCCAGAGAGTAAAGTACCTGCAAAACTGTCAGTTTTGGTCTATTTGATCATTTCCCATTGAGTTTACATTGGAATTGCAAACTTTTTCCCAGAGAGTAAATTACCTGCAAAACTGTCAGTTTTTGTCTATTTGATCATTTCCCATTGAGTTTACATTGGAATTGCAAACTTTTTCCCAGAGAGTAAAGTACCTGCAAAACTGTCAGTTTTGGTCTATTTGATCATTTCCCATTGAGTTTACATTGGAATTGCAAACTTTTTCCCAGAGAGTAAAGTACCTGCAAAACTGTCAGTTTTTGTCTATTTGATCATTTCCCATTGAGTTTACATTGGAATTGCAAACTTTTTCCCAGACAGTAAAGTACCTGCAAAAATGTCAGTTTTCTCCTATTTGATCATTTCCCATTGAGTTTACATTGGAATTGCAAACTTTTTCCCAGAGAGTAAAGTACCTGCAAAACTGTCAGTTTTTGCCTATTTCATCATTTTCCATTGAGTTTACATTGGAATTGCAAACTGTGTCCCAGAGAGTCAAGTAACTGCAAGAATGTCAGTTTTCGCCTATTTGATCATTTCCCTTTAGTTTTACATTGGAATCGCAAACTGTGTCCCAGAGAGTCAAGTAACTGCAAGAATGTCAGTTTTCGCCTATTTGATCATTTCCCGTTAGTTTTACATTGGAATCGCAAACTGTGTCCCAGAGAGTCAAGTAACTGCAAGAATGTCAGTTTTTGCCTATTTGATCATTTCACATTAGTTTTACATTGGAATCGCAAACGTTTTCCCAGAGAGCAAAGTACCTGCAAAAATGTCAGTTTTCGCCTATTTGATCATTTCCCATTCGTTTTACATTGGAAAAGCAACCTGTGTCCCAGAGAGTCAAGTAACTGCAAGAATGTCAGTTTTCGCCTATTTGATCATTTCTCATTAGTTTTACATTGGAATCGCAAACTGTGTCCCAGAGAGTCAAGTAACTGCAAGAATGTCAGTTTTCGCCTATTTGATCATTTCTCATTAGTTTTACATTGGAATCGCAAACTGTGTCCCAGAGAGTCAATTAACTGCAAAAATGTCAGTTTTCGCCTATTTGATCATTTCCCTTTAGTTTTACATTGGAATCGCAAACTGTGTCCCAGAGAGTCAAGTAACTGCAAGAATGTCAGTTTTCGCCTGTTTGATCATTTCCCATTAGTTTTACATTGGAATCGCAAACTGTGTCCCAGAGAGTCAAGTAACTGCAAGAATGTCAGTTTTCGCCTATTTGATCATTTCCCATTCGTTTTACATTGGAATCGCAAACTGTGTCCCAGAGAGTCAAGTAACTGCAAGAATGTCAGTTTTCACCTATTTGATCATTTCCCATTAGTTTTACATTGGAAAAGCAAACTGTGTCCCAGAGAGTCAAGTAACTGCAAAAATGTCAGTTTTTGCCTATTTCATCATTTCTCATTAGATTTACATTGGAATCGCAAACTGTGTCCCAGAGAGTCAAGTAACTGCAAGAATGTCAGTTTTCTCCTATTTGATCATTTCCCATTCGTTTTACATTGGAATCGCAAACTGTGTCCCAGAGAGTCAAGTAACTGCAAGAATGTCAGTTTTCGCCTATTTGATCATTTCCCATTCGTTTTACATTGGAATCGCAAACTGTGTCCCAGAGAGTCAAGTAACTGCAAGAATGTCAGTTTTCGCCTATTTGATCATTTCCCATTCGTTTTACATTGGAATCGCAAACTGTGTCCCAGAGAGTCAAGTAACTGCAAGAATGTCAGTTTTCACCTTTTTGGTCATTTCCCATTCATTTTACATTGGAATGGCAAACGGTATCCCAGAGAGTAAAGTAACTGCAAGAATGTCAGTTTTCACCTATTTGATCATTTCCCATTAGTTTTACATTGGAAAAGCAAACTGTGTCCCAGAGAGTCAAGTAACTGCAAAAATGTCAGTTTTTGCCTATTTCATCATTTCTCATTAGTTTTACATTGGAATCGCAAACTGTGTCCCAGAGAGACAAGTAACTGCAAGAATGTCAGTTTTTGCCTATTTGATCATTTCCCATTCGTTTTACATTGGAATCGCAAACTGTGTCCCAGAGAGTCAAGTAACTGCAAGAATGTCAGTTTTCGCCTATTTGATCATTTCCCATTCGTTTTACATTGGAATCGCAAACTGTGTCCCAGAGAGTCAAGTAACTGCAAGAATGTCAGTTTTCACCTTTTTGGTCATTTCCCATTCATTTTACATTGGAATGGCAAACGGTATCCCAGAGAGTAAAGTAACTGCAAGAATGTCAGTTTTCACCTATTTGATCATTTCCCATTAGTTTTACATTGGAAAAGCAAACTGTGTCCCAGAGAGTCAAGTAACTGCAAAAATGTCAGTTTTTGCCTATTTCATCATTTCTCATTAGTTTTACATTGGAATCGCAAACTGTGTCCCAGAGAGACAAGTAACTGCAAGAATGTCAGTTTTTGCCTATTTGATCATTTCCCATTCGTTTTACATTGGAATCGCAAACTGTGTCCCAGAGAGTCAAGTAACTGCAAGAATGTCAGTTTTCGCCTATTTGATCATTTCCCATTCGTTTTACATTGGAATCGCAAACTGTGTCCCAGAGAGTCAAGTAACTGCAAGAATGTCAGTTTTCACCTTTTTGGTCATTTCCCATTCATTTTACATTGGAATGGCAAACGGTATCCCAGAGAGTAAAGTAACTGGAAGAATGTCAGTTTTCGCCTTTTTGGTCATTTCCCATTAGTTTTACATTGGAAAAGCAAACTGTGTCCCAGAGAGTCAAGTAACTGCAAGAATGTCAGTTTTCGCCTATTTGATCATTTCCCATTCGTTTTACATTGGAATCGCAAACTGTGTCCCAGAGAGTCAAGTAACTGCAAGAATGTCAGTTTTCACCTATTTGATCATTTCCCATTAGTTTTACATTGGAATCGCAAACTGTGTCCCAGAGAGTCAAGTAACTGCAAGAATGTCAGTTTTCGCCTATTTGATCATTTCCCATTCGTTTTACATTGGAATCGCAAACTGTGTCCCAGAGAGTCAAGTAACTGCAAGAATGTCAGTTTTCGCCTTTTTGGTCATTTCCCATTAGTTTTACATTGGAAAAGCAAACTGTGTCCCAGAGAGTCAAGTAACTGCAAGAATGTCAGTTTTCGCCTATTTGATCATTTCCCATTCGTTTTACATTGGAATCGCAAACTGTGTCCCAGAGAGTCAAGTAACTGCAAGAATGTCAGTTTTCGCCTATTTGATCATTTCCCATTCGTTTTACATTGGAATCGCAAACTGTGTCCCAGAGAGTCAAGTAACTGCAAGAATGTCAGTTTTCACCTATTTGATCATTTCCCATTAGTTTTACATTGGAATCGCAAACTGTGTCCCAGAGAGTCAAGTAACTGCAAAAATGTCAGTTTTTGCCTATTTGATCATTTCTCATTAGTTTTACATTGGAATCGCAAACTGTGTCCCAGAGAGTCAAGTAACTGCAAGAATGTCAGTTTTCGCCTTTTTGGTCATTTCCCATTCGTTTTACATTGGAATCGCAAACGGTGTCCGAGAGAGTCAAGTAACTGCAAGAATGTCAGTTTTCGCCTATTTGCTCATTTCCCATTGAGTTTTACATTGGAATTGCAAACTTTTTCCCAGAGAGCAAAGTACCTGCAAAAATGTCAGTTTTTGACTATTTGATCATTTCCCATTAAGTTTACATTGGAATCGCAAACTGTTTCCCAGAGAGTAAAGTACCTGCAAAAATTTCAGTTTTTGACTATTTGATCATTTCCCATTACGTTTTACATTGAAATCGCAAACGGTGTCCCAGAGAGTCAAGTATCTGCAAGAATGTCAGTTTTCGCCTATTTGATCATTTCCCATTAAGTTAACATTGGAATCGCAAACTGTTTCCCAGAGAGTAAAGTACCTGCAAAAATGTCAGTTTTCGCCTATTTGATCATTTCCCATTCGTTTTACATTGGAATGGCAAACGGTATCCCAGAGAGTCAAGTAACTCCAAGAATGTTAGTTTTCGCCTTTTTGGTCATTTCCCATTCGTTTTACATTGGAAAAGCAAACTGTGTCCCAGAGAGTCAAGTAACTGCAAGAATGTCAGTTTTCGCCTATTTGATCATTTCCCATTCGTTTTACATTGGAATGGCAAACGGTATCCCAGAGAGTCAAGTAACTGCAAGAATGTTAGTTTTCGCCTTTTTGGTCATTTCCCATTCGTTTTACATTGGAATCGCAAACTGTGTCCCAGAGAGTCAAGTAACTGCAAAAATGTCAGTTTTTGCCTATTTGATCATTTCTCATTAGTTTTACATTGGAATCGCAAACTGTGTCCCAGAGAGTCAAGTAACTGGAAGAATGTCAGTTTTCGCCTATTTGATCATTTCCCTTTAGTTTTACATTGGAATCGCAAACTGTGTCCCAGAGAGTCAAGTAACTGGAAGAATGTCAGTTTTCGCCTATTTGATCATTTCACATTAGTTTTACATTGGAATCGCAAACTGTGTCCCAGAGAGTCAAGTAACTGCAAGAATGTCAGCTTTTGCCTTTTTGGTCATTTCCCATTAGTTTTACATTGGAAAAGCAAACTGTGTCCCAGAGAGACAAGTAACTGCAAGAATGTCAGTTTTCGCCTATTTGCTCATTTCCCATTGAGTTTTACATTGGAATTGCAAACTTTTTCCCAGAGAGTAAAGTACCTGCAAAAATGAGAGTTTTTGACTATTTGATCATTTCCCATTAAGTTTACATTGGAATCGCAAACTGTTTCCCAGAGAGTAAAGTACCTGCAAAAATGTCAGTTTTTGACTATTTGATCATTTCCCATTAAGTTTTACATTGAAATCGCAAACTGTGTCCCAGAGAGTCAAGTAACTGCAAGAATGTCAGTTTTTGCCTATTTGATCATTTCCCATTCGTTTTACATTGGAATCGCAAACGGTGTCCGAGAGAGTCAAGTAACTGCAAGAATGTCAGTTTTCGCCTATTTGCTCATTTCCCATTGAGTTTTACATTGGAATTGCAAACTTTTTCCCAGAGAGCAAAGTACCTGCAAAAATGTCAGTTTTTGACTATTTGATCATTTCCCATTAAGTTGACATTGGAATCGCAAACTGTTTCCCAGAGAGTAAAGTACCTGCAAAAATTTCAGTTTTTGACTATTTGATCATTTCCCATTAAGTTTTACATTGAAATCGCAAACGGTGTCCCAGAGAGTCAAGTAACTGCAAGAATGTCAGTTTTCGCCTATTTGATCATTTCCCATTAAGTTAACATTGGAATCGCAAACTGTTTCCCAGAGAGCAAAGTACCTGCAAAAATGTCAGTTTTCGCCTATTTGATCATTTCCCATTCGTTTTACATTGGAATCGCAAACTGTGTCCCAGAGAGTCAAGTAACTGCAAGAATGTCAGTTTTCGCCTTTTTGGTCATTTCCCATTCGTTTTACATTGGAAAAGCAAACTGTGTCCCAGAGAGTCAAGTAACTGCAAGAATGTCAGTTTTCGCCTATTTGATCATTTCCCATTAGTTTTACATTGGAATCGCAAACTGTGTCCCAGAGAGTCAAGTAACTGCAAAAATGTCAGTTTTTGCCTATTTGATCATTTCTCATTAGTTTTACATTGGAATTGCAAACTGTGTCCCAGAGAGTCAAGTAACTGGAAGAATGTCAGTTTTCGCCTATTTGATCATTTCCCATTAGTTTTACATTGGAATCGCAAACTGTGTCCCAGAGAGTCAAGTAACTGCAAGAATGTCAGTTTTCGCCTATTTGATCATTTCACATTAGTTTTACATTGGAATGGCAAACGGTATCCCAGAGAGTCAAGTAACTGCAAGAATGTCAGTTTTTGCCTTTTTGGTCATTTCCCATTAGTTTTACATTGGAATCGCAAACTGTGTCCCAGAGAGTCAAGTAACTGCAAGAATGTCAGTTTTCGCCTATTTGATCATTTCACATTAGTTTTACATTGGAATGGCAAACGGTATCCCAGAGAGTCAAGTAACTGCAAGAATGTCAGTTTTTGCCTATTTGATCATTTCCATTTAGTTTTACATTGGAATCGCAAACTGTGTCCCAGAGAGTCAAGTAACTGCAAGAATGTCAGTTTTCGCCTATTTGATCATTTCACATTAGTTTTACATTGGAATGGCAAACGGTATCCCAGAGAGTCAAGTAACTGCAAGAATGTCAGTTTTTGCCTTTTTGGTCATTTCCCATTAGTTTTACATTGGAAAAGCAAACTGTGTCCCAGAGAGACAAGTAACTGCAAGAATGTCAGTTTTCGCCTATTTGCTCATTTCCCATTGAGTTTTACATTGGAATTGCAAACTTTTTTCCCAGAGAGCAAAGTACCTGCAAAAATGTGAGTTTTTGACTATTTGATCATTTCCCATTAAGTTTACATTGGAATCGCAAACTGTTTCCCAGAGAGTCAAGTAACTGCAAAAATGTCAGTTTTTGACTATTTGATCATTTCCCATTAAGTTTTACATTGAAATCGCAAACGGTGTCCCAGAGAATCAAGTAACTGCAAGAATGTCAGTTTTCGCCTATTTGATCATTTCCCATTCGTTTTACATTGGAATCGCAAACTGTGTCCCAGAGAGTCAAGTAACTGCAAGAATGTCAGTTTTCGCCTATTTGATCATTTCCCATTAAGTTTACATTGGAATCGCAAACTGTTTCCCAGAGAGTAAAGTACCTGCAAAAATGTCAGTTTTTGACTATTTGATCATTTCCCATTAAGTTTTAAATTGAAATCGCAAACGGTGTCCCAGAGAGTCAAGTAACTGCAAGAATGTCAGTTTTCGCCTATTTGATCATTTCCCATTCGTTTTACATTGGAATCGCAAACGGTGTCCGAGAGAGTCAAGTAACTGCAAGAATGTCTGTTTTTGCCTATTTGATCATTTCCCATTCGTTTTACATTGGAATCGCAAACGGTGTCCCAGAGAGCATTGGAATCGCAAACGGTGTCCGAGAGAGTCAAGTAACTGCAAGAATGTCAGTTTTTGCCTATTTGATCATTTCCCATTAGTTTTACATTGAAATCGCAAACGGTGTCCGAGAGAGTCAAGTAACTGCAAGAATGTCAGTTTTCGCCTATTTGATCATTTCACATTAGTTTTACATTGGAATCGCAAACGGTGTCCCAGAGAGTCAAGTAACTGGAAGAATGTCAGTTTTCGCCTATTTGATCATTTCACATTAGTTTTACATTGGAATCGCAAACGGTGTCCGAGAGAGTCAAGTAACTGCAAGAATGTCAGTTTTCGCCTATTTGATCATTTCACATTAGTTTTACATTGGAATCGCAAACGGTGTCCCAGAGAGTCAAGTAACTGCAAGAATGTCTGTTTTTGCCTATTTGATCATTTCCCATTCGTTTTACATTGGAATCGCAAACTGTGTCCCAGAGAGTCAAGTAACTGCAAGAATGTCAGTTTTTGCCTATTTGATCATTTCCCATTCGTTTTACATTGGAATCGCAAACTGTGTCCCAGAGAGTCAAGTAACTGGAAGAATGTCAGTTTTCGCCTATTTGATCATTTCACATTAGTTTTACATTGGAATTGCAAACGGTGTCCGAGAGAGTCAAGTAACTGCAAGAATGTCAGTTTTCGCCTATTTGATCATTTCACATTAGTTTTACATTGGAATCGCAAACGGTGTCCCAGAGAGTCAAGTAACTGCAAGAATGTCAGTTTTCGCCTATTTGTTCATTTCCCATTGAGTTTTACATTGGAATTGCAAACTTTTTCCCAGAGAGCAAAGTACCTGCAAAAATGTCAGTTTTCGCCTATTTGATCATTACCCATTAAGTTTACATTGGAATTGCCATCTGTGTCCCAGAGAGTCAAGTAACTGCAAGAATGTCAGTTTTTGCCTATTTGATCATTTCCCATTCGTTTTACATTGGAATTGCAAACGGTATCCCAGAGAGTCAAGTAACTGCAAGAATGTCAGTTTTCGCCCTTTTGGTCATTTCCCATTCGTTTTACATTGGAATCGCAAACGGTGTCCGAGAGAGTCAAGTAACTGCAAGAATGTCAGTTTTTGCCTATTTGATCATTTCCCATTAGTTTTACATTGAAATCGCAAACGGTGTCCGAGAGAGTCAAGTAACTGCAAGAATGTCAGTTTTCGCCTATTTGATCATTTCCCATTAGTTTTACATTGAAATCGCAAACGGTGTCCGAGAGAGTCAAGTAACTGCAAGAATGTCAGTTTTCGCCTGTTTGATCATTTCCCATTAGTTTTACATTGGAATCGCAAACGGTGTCCCAGAGAGTCAAGTAACTGCAAGAATGTCTGTTTTTGCCTATTTGATCATTTCCCATTCGTTTTACATTGGAATCGCAAACTGTGTCCCAGAGAGTCAAGTAACTGCAAGAATGTCAGTTTTTGCCTATTTGATCATTTCCCATTCGTTTTACATTGGAATCGCAAACTGTGTCCCAGAGAGTCAAGTAACTGGAAGAATGTCAGTTTTCGCCTATTTGATCATTTCACATTAGTTTTACATTGGAATCGCAAACGGTGTCCGAGAGAGTCAAGTAACTGCAAGAATGTCAGTTTTCGCCTATTTGATCATTTCACATTAGTTTTACATTGGAATCTCAAACGATGTCCCAGAGAGTCAAGTAACTGCAAGAATGTCAGTTTTCGCCTATTTGCTCATTTCCCATTGAGTTTTACATTGGAATTGCAAACTTTTTCCCAGAGAGCAAAGTACCTGCAAAAATGTCAGCTTTTGCCTTTTTGGTCATTTCCCATTAGTTTTACATTGGAAAAGCAAACTGTGTCCCAGAGAGACAAGTAACTGCAAGAATGTCAGTTTTCGCCTATTTGCTCATTTCCCATTGAGTTTTACATTGGAATTGCAAACTTTTTCCCAGAGAGTAAAGTACCTGCAAAAATGAGAGTTTTTGACTATTTGATCATTTCCCATTAAGTTTACATTGGAATCGCAAACTGTTTCCCAGAGAGTAAAGTACCTGCAAAAATGTCAGTTTTTGACTATTTGATCATTTCCCATTAAGTTTTACATTGAAATCGCAAACTGTGTCCCAGAGAGTCAAGTAACTGCAAGAATGTCAGTTTTTGCCTATTTGATCATTTCCCATTCGTTTTACATTGGAATCGCAAACGGTGTCCGAGAGAGTCAAGTAACTGCAAGAATGTCAGTTTTCGCCTATTTGCTCATTTCCCATTGAGTTTTACATTGGAATTGCAAACTTTTTCCCAGAGAGCAAAGTACCTGCAAAAATGTCAGTTTTTGACTATTTGATCATTTCCCATTAAGTTGACATTGGAATCGCAAACTGTTTCCCAGAGAGTAAAGTACCTGCAAAAATTTCAGTTTTTGACTATTTGATCATTTCCCATTAAGTTTTACATTGAAATCGCAAACGGTGTCCCAGAGAGTCAAGTAACTGCAAGAATGTCAGTTTTCGCCTATTTGATCATTTCCCATTAAGTTAACATTGGAATCGCAAACTGTTTCCCAGAGAGCAAAGTACCTGCAAAAATGTCAGTTTTCGCCTATTTGATCATTTCCCATTCGTTTTACATTGGAATCGCAAACTGTGTCCCAGAGAGTCAAGTAACTGCAAGAATGTCAGTTTTCGCCTTTTTGGTCATTTCCCATTCGTTTTACATTGGAAAAGCAAACTGTGTCCCAGAGAGTCAAGTAACTGCAAGAATGTCAGTTTTCGCCTATTTGATCATTTCCCATTAGTTTTACATTGGAATCGCAAACTGTGTCCCAGAGAGTCAAGTAACTGCAAAAATGTCAGTTTTTGCCTATTTGATCATTTCTCATTAGTTTTACATTGGAATTGCAAACTGTGTCCCAGAGAGTCAAGTAACTGGAAGAATGTCAGTTTTCGCCTATTTGATCATTTCCCATTAGTTTTACATTGGAATCGCAAACTGTGTCCCAGAGAGTCAAGTAACTGCAAGAATGTCAGTTTTCGCCTATTTGATCATTTCACATTAGTTTTACATTGGAATGGCAAACGGTATCCCAGAGAGTCAAGTAACTGCAAGAATGTCAGTTTTTGCCTTTTTGGTCATTTCCCATTAGTTTTACATTGGAATCGCAAACTGTGTCCCAGAGAGTCAAGTAACTGCAAGAATGTCAGTTTTCGCCTATTTGATCATTTCACATTAGTTTTACATTGGAATGGCAAACGGTATCCCAGAGAGTCAAGTAACTGCAAGAATGTCAGTTTTTGCCTATTTGATCATTTCCATTTAGTTTTACATTGGAATCGCAAACTGTGTCCCAGAGAGTCAAGTAACTGCAAGAATGTCAGTTTTCGCCTATTTGATCATTTCACATTAGTTTTACATTGGAATGGCAAACGGTATCCCAGAGAGTCAAGTAACTGCAAGAATGTCAGTTTTTGCCTTTTTGGTCATTTCCCATTAGTTTTACATTGGAAAAGCAAACTGTGTCCCAGAGAGACAAGTAACTGCAAGAATGTCAGTTTTCGCCTATTTGCTCATTTCCCATTGAGTTTTACATTGGAATTGCAAACTTTTTTCCCAGAGAGCAAAGTACCTGCAAAAATGTGAGTTTTTGACTATTTGATCATTTCCCATTAAGTTTACATTGGAATCGCAAACTGTTTCCCAGAGAGTCAAGTAACTGCAAAAATGTCAGTTTTTGACTATTTGATCATTTCCCATTAAGTTTTACATTGAAATCGCAAACGGTGTCCCAGAGAATCAAGTAACTGCAAGAATGTCAGTTTTCGCCTATTTGATCATTTCCCATTCGTTTTACATTGGAATCGCAAACTGTGTCCCAGAGAGTCAAGTAACTGCAAGAATGTCAGTTTTCGCCTATTTGATCATTTCCCATTAAGTTTACATTGGAATCGCAAACTGTTTCCCAGAGAGTAAAGTACCTGCAAAAATGTCAGTTTTTGACTATTTGATCATTTCCCATTAAGTTTTAAATTGAAATCGCAAACGGTGTCCCAGAGAGTCAAGTAACTGCAAGAATGTCAGTTTTCGCCTATTTGATCATTTCCCATTCGTTTTACATTGGAATCGCAAACGGTGTCCGAGAGAGTCAAGTAACTGCAAGAATGTCTGTTTTTGCCTATTTGATCATTTCCCATTCGTTTTACATTGGAATCGCAAACGGTGTCCCAGAGAGCATTGGAATCGCAAACGGTGTCCGAGAGAGTCAAGTAACTGCAAGAATGTCAGTTTTTGCCTATTTGATCATTTCCCATTAGTTTTACATTGAAATCGCAAACGGTGTCCGAGAGAGTCAAGTAACTGCAAGAATGTCAGTTTTCGCCTATTTGATCATTTCACATTAGTTTTACATTGGAATCGCAAACGGTGTCCCAGAGAGTCAAGTAACTGGAAGAATGTCAGTTTTCGCCTATTTGATCATTTCACATTAGTTTTACATTGGAATCGCAAACGGTGTCCGAGAGAGTCAAGTAACTGCAAGAATGTCAGTTTTCGCCTATTTGATCATTTCACATTAGTTTTACATTGGAATCGCAAACGGTGTCCCAGAGAGTCAAGTAACTGCAAGAATGTCTGTTTTTGCCTATTTGATCATTTCCCATTCGTTTTACATTGGAATCGCAAACTGTGTCCCAGAGAGTCAAGTAACTGCAAGAATGTCAGTTTTTGCCTATTTGATCATTTCCCATTCGTTTTACATTGGAATCGCAAACTGTGTCCCAGAGAGTCAAGTAACTGGAAGAATGTCAGTTTTCGCCTATTTGATCATTTCACATTAGTTTTACATTGGAATCGCAAACGGTGTCCGAGAGAGTCAAGTAACTGCAAGAATGTCAGTTTTCGCCTATTTGATCATTTCACATTAGTTTTACATTGGAATCGCAAACGGTGTCCCAGAGAGTCAAGTAACTGCAAGAATGTCAGTTTTCGCCTATTTGTTCATTTCCCATTGAGTTTTACATTGGAATTGCAAACTTTTTCCCAGAGAGCAAAGTACCTGCAAAAATGTCAGTTTTCGCCTATTTGATCATTACCCATTAAGTTTACATTGGAATTGCCATCTGTGTCCCAGAGAGTCAAGTAACTGCAAGAATGTCAGTTTTTGCCTATTTGATCATTTCCCATTCGTTTTACATTGGAATTGCAAACGGTATCCCAGAGAGTCAAGTAACTGCAAGAATGTCAGTTTTCGCCCTTTTGGTCATTTCCCATTCGTTTTACATTGGAATCGCAAACGGTGTCCGAGAGAGTCAAGTAACTGCAAGAATGTCAGTTTTTGCCTATTTGATCATTTCCCATTAGTTTTACATTGAAATCGCAAACGGTGTCCGAGAGAGTCAAGTAACTGCAAGAATGTCAGTTTTCGCCTATTTGATCATTTCCCATTAGTTTTACATTGAAATCGCAAACGGTGTCCGAGAGAGTCAAGTAACTGCAAGAATGTCAGTTTTCGCCTGTTTGATCATTTCCCATTAGTTTTACATTGGAATCGCAAACGGTGTCCCAGAGAGTCAAGTAACTGCAAGAATGTCTGTTTTTGCCTATTTGATCATTTCCCATTCGTTTTACATTGGAATCGCAAACTGTGTCCCAGAGAGTCAAGTAACTGCAAGAATGTCAGTTTTTGCCTATTTGATCATTTCCCATTCGTTTTACATTGGAATCGCAAACTGTGTCCCAGAGAGTCAAGTAACTGGAAGAATGTCAGTTTTCGCCTATTTGATCATTTCACATTAGTTTTACATTGGAATCGCAAACGGTGTCCGAGAGAGTCAAGTAACTGCAAGAATGTCAGTTTTCGCCTATTTGATCATTTCACATTAGTTTTACATTGGAATCTCAAACGATGTCCCAGAGAGTCAAGTAACTGCAAGAATGTCAGTTTTCGCCTATTTGCTCATTTCCCATTGAGTTTTACATTGGAATTGCAAACTTTTTCCCAGAGAGCAAAGTACCTGCAAAAATGTCAGTTTTCGCCTATTTGATCATTACCCATTAAGTTTACATTGGAATTGCCATCTGTGTCCCAGAGAGTCAAGTAACTGCAAGAATGTCAGTTTTTGCCTATTTGATCATTTCCCATTCGTTTTACATTGGAATTGCAAACGGTATCCCAGAGAGTCAAGTAACTGCAAGAATGTCAGTTTTCGCCTTTTTGGTCATTTCCCATTCGTTTTACATTGGAATCGCAAACTGTGTCCCAGAGAGTCAAGTAACTGCAAGAATGTCAGTTTTTGCCTATTTGATCATTTCCCATTAGTTTTACATTGGAATCGCAAACGGTGTCCGAGAGAGTCAAGTAACTGCAAGAATGTCAGTTTTTGTCTATTTGATCATTTCCCATTGAGTTTACATTGGAATTGCAAACTTTTTCCCAGAGAGTAAATTACCTGCAAAACTGTCAGTTTTTGTCTATTTGATCATTTCCCATTGAGTTTACATTGGAATTGCAAACTTTTTCCCAGAGAGTAAATTACCTGCAAAACTGTCAGTTTTTGTCTATTTGATCATTTCCCATTGAGTTTACATTGGAATTGCAAACTTTTTCCCAGAGAGTAAAGTACCTGCAAAACTGTCAGTTTTGGTCTATTTGATCATTTCCCATTGAGTTTACATTGGAATTGCAAACTTTTTCCCAGAGAGTAAAGTACCTGCAAAACTGTCAGTTTTGGTCTATTTGATCATTTCCCATTGAGTTTACATTGGAATTGCAAACTTTTTCCCAGAGAGTAAATTACCTGCAAAACTGTCAGTTTTTGTCTATTTGATCATTCCCCATTGAGTTTACATTGGAATTGCAAACTTTTTCCCAGAGAGTAAAGTACCTGCAAAACTGTCAGTTTTTGTCTATTTGATCATTTCCCTTTGAGTTTACATTGGAATTGCAAACTTTTTCCCAGAGAGTAAATTACCTGCAAAAATGTCAGTTTTCTCCTATTTGATCATTTCCCATTGAGTTTACATTGGAATTGCAAACTTTTTCCCAGAGAGTAAAGTACCTGCAAAAATGTCAGTTTTTGTCTATTTGATCATTTCCCATTGAGTTTACATTGGAATTGCAAACTTTTTCCCAGAGAGTAAAGTACCTGCAAAACTGTCAGTTTTTGTCTATTTGATCATTTCCCATTGAGTTTACATTGGAATTGCAAACTTTTCCCAGAGAGTAAAGTACCTGCAAAACTGTCAGTTTTTGTCTATTTGATCATTTCCCATTGAGTTTACATTGGAATTGCAAACTTTTTCCCAGAGAGTAAATTACCTGCAAAACTGTCAGTTTTTGTCTATTTGATCATTTCCCATTGAGTTTACATTGGAATTGCAAACTTTTTCCCAGAGAGTAAAGTACCTGCAAAACTGTCAGTTTTGGTCTATTTGATCATTCCCCATTGAGTTTACATTGGAATTGCAAACTTTTTCCCAGAGAGTAAAGTACCTGCAAAACTGTCAGTTTTGGTCTATTTGATCATTCCCCATTGAGTTTACATTGGAATTGCAAACTTTTTCCTAGACAGTAAAGTACCTGCAAAAATGTCAGTTTTCTCCTATTTGATCATTTCCCATTGAGTTTACATTGGAATTGCAAACTTTTTCCCAGAGAGTAAAGTACCTGCAAAAATGTCAGTTTTCGCCTATTTGATCATTACCCATTAAGTTTACATTGGAATTGCAAACTTTTTCCCAGAGAGTAAAGTACCTGCAAAAATGTCAGTTTTCTCCTATTTGATCATTTCCCATTGAGTTTACATAGGAATTGCAAACTTTTTCCCAGAGAGTAAAGTACCTGCAAAAATGTCAGTTTTCTCCTATTTCATCATTTTCCATTGAGTTTACATTGGAATTGCAAACTGTGTCCCAGAGAGTCAAGTAACTGCAAGAATGTCAGTTTTTGTCTATTTGATCATTTCCCATTGAGTTTACATTGGAATTGCAAACTTTTTCCCAGAGAGTAAAGTACCTGCAAAACTGTCAGTTTTGGTCTATTTGATCATTCCCCATTGAGTTTACATTGGAATTGCAAACTTTTTCCCAGAGAGTAAAGTACCTGCAAAACTGTCAGTTTTTGTCTATTTGATCATTTCCCTTTGAGTTTACATTGGAATTGCAAACTTTTTCCCAGAGAGTAAATTACCTGCAAAACTGTCAGTTTTTGTCTATTTGATCATTTCCCATTACGTTTACATTGGAATTGCAAACTTTTTCCCAGAGAGTAAAGTACCTGCAAAACTGTCAGTTTTGGTCTATTTGATCATTTCCCATTGAGTTTACATTGGAATTGCAAACTTTTTCCCAGAGAGTAAATTACCTGCAAAACTGTCAGTTTTTGTCTATTTGATCATTTCCCATTGAGTTTACATTGGAATTGCAAACTTTTTCCCAGAGAGTAAAGTACCTGCAAAACTGTCAGTTTTGGTCTATTTGATCATTTCCCATTGAGTTTACATTGGAATTGCAAACTTTTTCCCAGAGAGTAAAGTACCTGCAAAACTGTCAGTTTTTGTCTATTTGATCATTTCCCATTGAGTTTACATTGGAATTGCAAACTTTTTCCCAGAGAGTAAAGTACCTGCAAAACTGTCAGTTTTTGTCTATTTGATCATTTCCCATTGAGTTTACATTGGAATTGCAAACTTTTTCCCAGACAGTAAAGTACCTGCAAAAATGTCAGTTTTCTCCTATTTGATCCTTTCCCATTGAGTTTACATTGGAATTGCAAACTTTTTCCCAGAGAGTAAAGTACCTGCAAAACTGTCAGTTTTTGCCTATTTCATCATTTTCCATTGAGTTTACATTGGAATTGCAAACTGTGTCCCAGAGAGTCAAGTAACTGCAAGAATGTCAGTTTTCGCCTATTTGATCATTTCCCTTTAGTTTTACATTGGAATCGCAAACTGTGTCCCAGAGAGTCAAGTAACTGCAAGAATGTCAGTTTTCGCCTATTTGATCATTTTCCATTGAGTTTACATTGGAATTGCAAACTTTTTCCCAGAGAGTAAAGTACCTGCAAAACTGTCAGTTTTGGTCTATTTGATCATTTCCCATTGAGTTTACATTGGAATTGCAAACTTTTTCCCAGAGAGTAAATTACCTGCAAAACTGTCAGTTTTTGTCTATTTGATCATTTCCCATTGAGTTTACATTGGAATTGCAAACTTTTTCCCAGAGAGTAAAGTACCTGCAAAACTGTCAGTTTTGGTCTATTTGATCATTTCCCATTGAGTTTACATTGGAATTGCAAACTTTTTCCCAGAGAGTAAAGTACCTGCAAAACTGTCAGTTTTTGTCTATTTGATCATTTCCCATTGAGTTTACATTGGAATTGCAAACTTTTTCCCAGAGAGTAAAGTACCTGCAAAACTGTCAGTTTTTGTCTATTTGATCATTTCCCATTGAGTTTACATTGGAATTGCAAACTTTTTCCCAGACAGTAAAGTACCTGCAAAAATGTCAGTTTTCTCCTATTTGATCCTTTCCCATTGAGTTTACATTGGAATTGCAAACTTTTTCCCAGAGAGTAAAGTACCTGCAAAACTGTCAGTTTTTGCCTATTTCATCATTTTCCATTGAGTTTACATTGGAATTGCAAACTGTGTCCCAGAGAGTCAAGTAACTGCAAGAATGTCAGTTTTCGCCTATTTGATCATTTCCCTTTAGTTTTACATTGGAATCGCAAACTGTGTCCCAGAGAGTCAAGTAACTGCAAGAATGTCAGTTTTCGCCTATTTGATCATTTCCCTTTAGTTTTACATTGGAATCGCAAACTGTGTCCCAGAGAGTCAAGTAACTGCAAGAATGTCAGTTTTCGCCTATTTGATCATTTCCCATTAAGTTTACATTGGAATCGCAAACTGTGTCCCAGAGAGTAAAGTACCTGCAAAAATGTCAGTTTTCGCCTATTTGATCATTTCCCATTCGTTTTACATTGGAAAAGCAACCTGTGTCCCAGAGAGTCAAGTAACTGCAAGAATGTCAGTTTTCGCCTATTTGATCATTTCTCATTAGTTTTACATTGGAATCGCAAACTGTGTCCCAGAGAGTCAAGTAACTGCAAGAATGTCAGTTTTCGCCTATTTGATCATTTCTCATTAGTTTTACATTGGAATCGCAAACTGTGTCCCAGAGAGTCAATTAACTGCAAAAATGTCAGTTTTCGCCTATTTGATCATTTCCCTTTAGTTTTACATTGGAATCGCAAACTGTGTCCCAGAGAGTCAAGTAACTGCAAGAATGTCAGTTTTCGCCTATTTGATCATTTCCCATTCGTTTTACATTGGAATGGCAAACGGTATCCCAGAGAGTCAAGTAACTGCAAAAATGTCAGTTTTCGCCTTTTTGGTCATTTCCCATTTGTTTTACATTGGAAAAGCAAACTGTGTCCCAGAGAGTCAAGTAACTGCAAAAATGTCAGTTTTTGCCTATTTGATCATTTCTCATTAGTTTTACATTGGAATCGCAAACTGTGTCCCAGAGAGACAAGTAACTGCAAGAATGTCAGTTTTCGCCTATTTGATCATTTCCCATTCGTTTTACATTGGAATCGCAAACTGTGTCCCAGAGAGTCAAGTAACTGCAAGAATGTCAGTTTTCACCTATTTGATCATTTCCCATTAGTTTTACATTGGAAAAGCAAACTGTGTCCCAGAGAGTCAAGTAACTGCAAAAATGTCAGTTTTTGCCTATTTGATCATTTCTCATTAGTTTTACATTGGAATCGCAAACTGTGTCCCAGAGCGACAAGTAACTGCAAGAATGTCAGTTTTCGCCTATTTGATCATTTCCCATTCGTTTTACATTGGAATCGCAAACTGTGTACCAGAGAGTCAAGTAACTGCAAGAATGTCAGTTTTCGCCTATTTGATCATTTCCCATTCGTTTTACATTGGAATCGCAAACTGTGTCCCAGAGAGTCAAGTAACTGCAAGAATGTCAGTTTTCGCCTTTTTGGTCATTTCCCATTCATTTTACATTGGAATGGCAAACGGTATCCCAGAGAGTAAAGTAACTGCAAGAATGTCAGTTTTCGCCTTTTTGGTCATTTCCCATTAGTTTTACATTGGAATCGCAAACTGTGTCCCAGAGAGTCAAGTAACTGCAAGAATGTCAGTTTTCGCCTATTTGATCATTTCCCATTCGTTTTACATTGGAATCGCAAACTGTGTCCCAGAGAGTCAAGTAACTGCAAGAATGTCAGTTTTCACCTATTTGATCATTTCCCATTAGTTTTACATTGGAATCGCAAACTGTGTCCCAGAGAGTCAAGTAACTGCAAAAATGTCAGTTTTTGCCTATTTGATCATTTCTCATTAGTTTTACATTGGAATCGCAAACTGTGTCCCAGAGAGTCAAGTAACTGCAAAAATGTCAGTTTTTGCCTATTTGATCCTTTCTCATTAGTTTTACATTGGAATCGCAAACTGTGTCCCAGAGAGTCAAGTAACTGCAAGAATGTCAGTTTTCGCCTTTTTGGTCATTTCCCATTCGTTTTACATTGGAATCGCAAACGGTGTCCGAGAGAGTCAAGTAACTGCAAGAATGTCAGTTTTCGCCTATTTGCTCATTTCCCATTGAGTTTTACATTGGAATTGCAAACTTTTTCCCAGAGAGCAAAGTACCTGCAAAAATGTCAGTTTTTGACTATTTGATCATTTCCCATTAAGTTTACATTGGAATCGCAAACTGTTTCCCAGAGAGTAAAGTACCTGCAAAAATTTCAGTTTTTGACTATTTGATCATTTCCCATTAAGTTTTACATTGAAATCGCAAACGGTGTCCCAGAGAGTCAAGTAACTGCAAGAATGTCAGTTTTCGCCTATTTGATCATTTCCCATTAAGTTAACATTGGAATCGCAAACTGTTTCCCAGAGAGTAAAGTACCTGCAAAAATGTCAGTTTTCGCCTATTTGATCATTTCCCATTCGTTTTACATTGGAATGGCAAACGGTATCCCAGAGAGTCAAGTAACTGCAAGAATGTCAGTTTTCGCCTTTTTGGTCATTTCCCATTCGTTTTACATTGGAAAAGCAAACTGTGTCCCAGAGAGTCAAGTAACTGCAAGAATGTCAGTTTTCGCCTATTTGATCATTTCCCATTCGTTTTACATTGGAATCGCAAACTGTGTCCCAGAGAGTCAAGTAACTGCAAAAATGTCAGTTTTTGCCTATTTGATCATTTCTCATTAGTTTTACATTGGAATCGCAAACTGTGTCCCAGAGAGTCAAGTAACTGGAAGAATGTCAGTTTTCGCCTATTTGATCATTTCCCTTTAGTTTTACATTGGAATCGCAAACTGTGTCCCAGAGAGTCAAGTAACTGCAAGAATGTCAGTTTTCGCCTATTTGATCATTTCACATTAGTTTTACATTGGAATCGCAAACTGTGTCCCAGAGAGTCAAGTAACTGCAAGAATGTCAGTTTTTGCCTATTTGATCATTTCTCATTAGTTTTACATTGGAATCGCAAACTGTGTCCCAGAGAGTCAAGTAACTGGAAGAATGTCAGTTTTCGCCTATTTGATCATTTCCCTTTAGTTTTACATTGGAATCGCAAACTGTGTCCCAGAGAGTCAAGTAACTGCAAGAATGTCAGTTTTCGCCTATTTGTTCATTTCACATTAGTTTTACATTGGAATGGCAAACGGTATCCCAGAGAGTCAAGTAACTGCAAGAATGTCAGTTTTTGCCTTTTTGGTCATTTCCCATTAGTTTTACATTGGAAAAGCAAACTGTGTCCCAGAGAGACAAGTAACTGCAAGAATGTCAGTTTTCGCCTATTTGCTCATTTCCCATTGAGTTTTACATTGGAATTGCAAACTTTTTTCCCAGAGAGCAAAGTACCTGCAAAAATGTGAGTTTTTGACTATTTGATCATTTCCCATTAAGTTTACATTGGAATCGCAAACTGTTTCCCAGAGAGTAAAGTACCTGCAAAAATATCAGTTTTTGACTATTTGATCATTTCCCATTAAGTTTTACATTGAAATCGCAAACGGTGTCCCAGAGAGTCAAGTAACTGCAAGAATGTCAGTTTTCGCCTATTTGATCATTTCCCATTCGTTTTACATTGGAATCGCAAACGGTGTCCGAGAGTGTCAAGTAACTGCAAGAATGTCTGTTTTTGCCTATGATCATTTCCCATTCGTTTTACATTGGAATCGCAAACGGTGTCCCAGAGAGCATTGGAATCGCAAACGGTGTCCGAGAGAGTCAAGTAACTGCAAGAATGTCAGTTTTTGCCTATTTGATCATTTCCCATTAGTTTTACATTGAAATCGCAAACGGTGTCCGAGAGAGTCAAGTAACTGGAAGAATGTCAGTTTTCGCCTATTTGATCATTTCACATTAGTTTTACATTGGAATCGCAAACGGTGTCCGAGAGAGTCAAGTAACTGCAAGAATGTCAGTTTTCGCCTATTTGATCATTTCACATTAGTTTTACATTGGAATCGCAAACGGTGTCCCAGAGAGTCAAGTAACTGCAAGAATGTCTGTTTTTGCCTATTTGATCATTTCCCATTCGTTTTACATTGGAATCGCAAACTGTCCCAGAGAGTCAAGTAACTGCAAGAATGTCAGTTTTTGCCTATTTGATCATTTCCCATTCGTTTTACATTGGAATCGCAAACTGTGTACCAGAGAGTCAAGTAACTGGAAGAATGTCAGTTTTCGCCTATTTGATCATTTCACATTAGTTTTACATTGGAATCGCAAACTGTGTCCCAGAGAGTCAAGTAACTGCAAGAATGTCAGTTTTTGCCTATTTGATCATTTCCCATTCGTTTTACATTGGAATCGCAAACTGTGTCCCAGAGAGTCAAGTAACTGGAAGAATGTCAGTTTTCGCCTATTTGATCATTTCACATTAGTTTTACATTGGAATCGCAAACGGTGTCCGAGAGAGTCAAGTAACTGCAAGAATGTCAGTTTTCGCCTATTTGATCATTTCACATTAGTTTTACATTGGAATCGCAAACGGTGTCCCAGAGAGTCAAGTAACTGCAAGAATGTCAGTTTTCGCCTATTTGCTCATTTCCCATTGAGTTTTACATTGGAATTGCAAACTTTTTCCCAGAGAGCAAAGTACCTGCAAAAATGTCAGTTTTCGCCTATTTGATCATTACCCATTAAGTTTACATTGGAATTGCCATCTGTGTCCCAGAGAGTCAAGTAACTGCAAGAATGTCAGTTTTTGCCTATTTGATCATTTCCCATTCGTTTTACATTGGAATTGCAAACGGTATCCCAGAGAGTCAAGTAACTGCAAGAATGTCAGTTTTCGCCTTTTTGGTCATTTCCCATTCGTTTTACATTGGAATCGCAAACTGTGTCCCAGAGAGTCAAGTAACTGCAAGAATGTCAGTTTTTGCCTATTTGATCATTTCCCATTAGTTTTACATTGGAATCGCAAACGGTGTCCGAGAGAGTCAAGTAACTGCAAGAATGTCAGTTTTTGCCTATTTGATCATTTCCCATTAGTTTTACATTGAAATCGCAAACGGTGTCCGAGAGAGTCAAGTAACTGCAAGAATGTCAGTTTTCGCCTATTTGATCATTTCACATTAGTTTTACATTGGAATCGCAAACTGTGTCCCAGAGAGTAAAGTAACTGCAAGAATGTCAGTTTTTGCCTATTTGATCATTTCCCATTCGTTTTACATTGGAATCGCAAACTGTGTCCCAGAGAGACAAGTAACTGCAAGAATGTCAGTTTTTGCCTATTTGATCATTTCCCATTAGTTTTACATTGGAATCGCAAACTGTGTCCCAGAGAGTCAAGTAACTGCAAGAATGTCAGTTTTCGCCTATTTGATCATTTCACATTAGTTTTACATTGGAATCGCAAACGGTGTCCGAGAGAGTCAAGTAACTGCAAGAATGTCAGTTTTCGCCTATTTGATCATTTCACATTAGTTTTACATTGGAATCGGAAACGGTGTCCCAGAGAGTCAAGTAACTGCAAGAATGTCAGTTTTCGCCTATTTGCTCATTTCCCATTGAGTTTTACATTGGAATTGCAAACTTTTTCCCAGAGAGCAAAGTACCTGCAAAAATGTCAGTTTTTGTCTATTTGATCATTTCCCATTCGTTTTACATTGGAATTGCAAACTGTGTCCCAGAGAGTCAAGTAACTGCAAGAATGTCAGTTTTCGCCTTTTTGGTCATTTCCCATTCGTTTTACATTGGAATTGCAAACGGTATCCCAGAGAGTCAAGTAACTGCAAGAATGTCAGTTTTTGCCTATTTGATCATTTCCCATTCGTTTTACATTGGAATCGCAAACTGTGTCCCAGAGAGTCAAGTAACTGCAAGAATGTCAGTTTTTGCCTATTTGATCATTTCCCATTAGTTTTACATTGGAATCGCAAACGGTGTCCGAGAGAGTCAAGTAACTGCAAGAATGTCAGTTTTTGCCTATTTGATCATTTCCCATTAGTTTTACATTGAAATCGCAAACGGTGTCCGAGAGAGTCAAGTAACTGCAAGAATGTCAGTTTTCGCCTATTTGATCATTTCCCATTAGTTTTACATTGAAATCGCAAACGGTGTCCGAGAGAGTCAAGTAACTGGAAGAATGTCAGTTTTCGCCTATTTGATCATTTCACATTAGTTTTACATTGGAATCGCAAACTGTGTCCCAGAGAGTCAAGTAACTGCAAGAATGTCAGTTTTTGCCTATTTGATCATTTCCCATTCGTTTTACATTGGAATCGCAAACTGTGTCCCAGAGAGACAAGTAACTGCAAGAATGTCAGTTTTTGCCTATTTGATCATTTCCCATTCGTTTTACATTGGAATCGCAAACTGTGTCCCAGAGAGTCAAGTAACTGCAAGAATGTCAGTTTTCGCCTATTTGATCATTTCACATTAGTTTTACATTGGAATCGCAAACGGTGTCCGAGAGAGTCAAGTAACTGCAAGAATGTCAGTTTTCGCCTATTTGATCATTTCACATTAGTTTTACATTGGAATCGCAAACGGTGTCCCAGAGAGTCAAGTAACTGCAAGAATGTCAGTTTTCGCCTATTTGCTCATTTCCCATTGAGTTTTACATTGGAATTGCAAACTTTTTCCCAGAGAGCAAAGTACCTGCAAAAATGTCAGTTTTCGCCTATTTGATCATTTCCCATTCGTTTTACATTGGAATTGCAAACTGTGTCCCAGAGAGTCAAGTAACTGCAAGAATGTCAGTTTTCGCCTTTTTGGTCATTTCCCATTCGTTTTACATTGGAAAAGCAAACTGTGTCCCAGAGAGTCAAGTAACTGCAAAAATGTCAGTTTTTGCCTATTTGATCATTTCTCATTAGTTTTACATTGGAATCGCAAACTGTGTCCCAGAGAGTCAAGTAACTGCAAGAATGTCAGTTTTCGCCTTTTTGGTCATTTCCCATTCGTTTTACATTGGAAAAGCAAACTGTGTCCCAGAGAGTCAAGTAACTGGAAGAATGTCAGTTTTCGCCTATTTGATCATTTCCCATTCGTTTTACATTGGAATCGCAAACTGTGTCCCAGAGAGTCAAGTAACTGCAAGAATGTCAGTTTTCGCCTATTTGATCATTTCACATTAGTTTTACATTGGAATCGCAAACTGTGTCCCAGAGAGTCAAGTAACTGCAAGAATGTCAGTTTTCGCCTATTTGCTCATTTCCCATTGAGTTTTACATTGGAATTGCAAACTTTTTTCCCAGAGAGCAAAGTACCTGCAAAAATGTGAGTTTTTGACTATTTGATCATTTCCCATTAAGTTTACATTGGAATCGCAAACTGTTTCCCAGAGAGTAAAGTACCTGCAAAAATGTCAGTTTTTGACTATTTGATCATTTCCCATTAAGTTTTACATTGAAATCGCAAACGGTGTCCCAGAGAATCAAGTAACTGCAAGAATGTCAGTTTTCGCCTATTTGATCATTTCCCATTAAGTTTACATTGGAATCGCAAACTGTTTCCCAGAGAGTAAAGTACCTGCAAAAATGTCAGTTTTTGACTATTTGATCATTTCCCATTTAGTTTTACATTGAAATCGCAAACGGTGTCCCAGAGAGTGAAGTAACTGCAAGAATGTCAGTTTTCGCCTATTTGATCATTTCCCATTCGTTTTACATTGGAATCGCAAACTGTGTCCCAGAGAGTCAAGTAACTGCAAGAATGTCAGTTTTCGCCTATTTGATCATTTCCCATTAAGTTTACATTGGAATCGCAAACTGTTTCCCAGAGAGTAAAGTACCTGCAAAATGTCAGTTTTTGACTATTTGATCATTTCCCATTAAGTTTTACATTGAAATCGCAAACGGTGTCCCAGAGAGTCAAGTAACTGCAAGAATGTCAGTTTTCGCCTATTTGATCATTTCCCATTCGTTTTACATTGGAATCGCAAACGGTGTCCGAGAGTGTCAAGTAACTGCAAGAATGTCTGTTTTTGCCTATTTGATCATTTCCCATTCGTTTTACATTGGAATCGCAAACGGTGTCCCAGAGAGCATTGGAATCGCAAACGGTGTCCGAGAGAGTCAAGTAACTGCAAGAATGTCAGTTTTTGCCTATTTGATCATTTCCCATTAGTTTTACATTGAAATCGCAAACGGTGTCCGAGAGAGTCAAGTAACTGCAAGAATGTCAGTTTTCGCCTATATGATCATTTCACATTAGTTTTACATTGGAATCGCAAACGGTGTCCCAGAGAGTCAAGTAACTGGAAGAATGTCAGTTTTCGCCTATTTGATCATTTCACATTAGTTTTACATTGGAATCGCAAACAGTGTCCGAGAGAGTCAAGTAACTGCAAGAATGTCAGTTTTCGCCTATTTGATCATTTCACATTAGTTTTACATTGGAATCGCAAACGGTGTCCCAGAGAGTCAAGTAACTGCAAGAATGTCTGTTTTTGCCTATTTGATCATTTCCCATTCGTTTTACATTGGAATCGCAAACTGTGTCCCAGAGAGTCAAGTAACTGCAAGAATGTCAGTTTTTGCCTATTTGATCATTTCCCATTCGTTTTACATTGGAATCGCAAACTGTGTCCCAGAGAGTCAAGTAACTGGAAGAATGTCAGTTTTCGCCTATTTGATCATTTCACATTAGTTTTACATTGGAATCGCAAACGGTGTCCGAGAGAGTCAAGTAACTGCAAGAATGTCAGTTTTCGCCTATTTGATCATTTCACATTAGTTTTACATTGGAATCGCAAACGGTGTCCCAGAGAGTCAAGTAACTGCAAGAATGTCAGTTTTCGCCTATTTGCTCATTTCCCGTTGAGTTTTACATTGGAATTGCAAACTTTTTCCCAGAGAGCAAAGTACCTGCAAAAATGTCAGTTTTCGCCTATTTGATCATTACCCATTAAGTTTACATTGGAATTGCCATCTGTGTCCCAGAGAGTCAAGTAACTGCAAGAATGTCAGTTTTTGCCTATTTGATCATTTCCCATTCGTTTTACATTGGAATTGCAAACGGTATCCCAGAGAGTCAAGTAACTGCAAGAATGTCAGTTTTCGCCTTTTTGGTCATTTCCCATTCGTTTTACATTGGAATCGCAAACTGTGTCCCAGAGAGTCAAGTAACTGCAAGAATGTCAGTTTTTGCCTATTTGATCATTTCCCATTAGTTTTACATTGGAATCGCAAACGGTGTCCGAGAGAGTCAAGTAACTGCAAGAATGTCAGTTTTTGCCTATTTGATCATTTCCCATTAGTTTTACATTGAAATCGCAAACGGTGTCCGAGAGAGTCAAGTAACTGCAAGAATGTCAGTTTTCGCCTATTTGATCATTTCCCATTAGTTTTACATTGAAATCGCAAACGGTGTCCGAGAGAGTCAAGTAACTGCAAGAATGTCAGTTTTCGCCTGTTTGATCATTTCCCATTAGTTTTACATTGGAATCGCAAACTGTGTCCCAGAGAGTCAAGTAACTGGAAGAATGTCAGTTTTCGCCTATTTGATCATTTCACATTAGTTTTACATTGGAATCGCAAACTGTGTCCCAGAGAGTCAAGTAACTGCAAGAATGTCAGTTTTTGCCTATTTGATCATTTCCCATTCGTTTTACATTGGAATCGCAAACTGTGTCCCAGAGAGACAAGTAACTGCAAGAATGTCAGTTTTTGCCTATTTGATCATTTCCCATTCGTTTTACATTGGAATCGCAAACTGTGTCCCAGAGAGTCAAGTAACTGCAAGAATGTCAGTTTTCGCCTATTTGATCATTTCACATTAGTTTTACATTGGAATCGCAAACGGTGTCCCAGAGAGTCAAGTAACTGCAAGAATGTCAGTTTTCGCCTATTTGATCATTTCACATTAGTTTTACATTGGAATCGCAAACGGTGTCCCAGAGAGTCAAGTAACTGCAAGAATGTCAGTTTTTGCCTATTTGCTCATTTCCCATTGAGTTTTACATTGGAATTGCAAACTTTTTCCCAGAGAGCAAAGTACCTGTAAAAATGTCAGTTTTCGCCTATTTGATCATTTCCCATTCGTTTTACATTGGAATTGCAAACTGTGTCCCAGAGAGTCAAGTAACTGCAAGAATGTCAGTTTTCGCCTTTTTGGTCATTTCCCATTCGTTTTACATTGGAAAAGCAAACTGTGTCCCAGAGAGTCAAGTAACTGCAAAAATGTCAGTTTTTGCCTATTTGATCATTTCTCATTAGTTTTACATTGGAATCGCAAACTGTGTCCCAGAGAGTCAAGTAACTGCAAGAATGTCAGTTTTCGCCTTTTTGGTCATTTCCCATTCGTTTTACATTGGAAAAGCAAACTGTGTCCCAGAGAGTCAA
The DNA here is from genome assembly GCF_037176765.1 of Anolis sagrei. Classification (NCBI taxonomy): domain Eukaryota; kingdom Metazoa; phylum Chordata; class Lepidosauria; order Squamata; family Anolidae; genus Anolis; species Anolis sagrei. The sequence continues at coordinate 17,510,506 of NC_090033.1, forward strand.
GTAACTGGAAGAATGTCAGTTTTCGCCTATTTGATCATTTCCCATTCGTTTTACATTGGAATCGCAAACTGTGTCCCAGAGAGTCAAGTAACTGCAAGAATGTCAGTTTTCGCCTATTTGATCATTTCACATTAGTTTTACATTGGAATCGCAAACTGTGTCCCAGAGAGTCAAGTAACTGCAAGAATGTCAGTTTTCGCCTATTTGCTCATTTCCCATTGAGTTTTACATTGGAATTGCAAACTTTTTTCCCAGAGAGCAAAGTACCTGCAAAAATGTGAGTTTTTGACTATTTGATCATTTCCCATTAAGTTTACATTGGAATCGCAAACTGTTTCCCAGAGAGTAAAGTACCTGCAAAAATGTCAGTTTTTGACTATTTGATCATTTCCCATTAAGTTTTACATTGAAATCGCAAACGGTGTCCCAGAGAATCAAGTAACTGCAAGAATGTCAGTTTTCGCCTATTTGATCATTTCCCATTAAGTTTACATTGGAATCGCAAACTGTTTCCCAGAGAGTAAAGTACCTGCAAAAATGTCAGTTTTTGACTATTTGATCATTTCCCATTTAGTTTTACATTGAAATCGCAAACGGTGTCCCAGAGAGTGAAGTAACTGCAAGAATGTCAGTTTTCGCCTATTTGATCATTTCCCATTCGTTTTACATTGGAATCGCAAACTGTGTCCCAGAGAGTCAAGTAACTGCAAGAATGTCAGTTTTCGCCTATTTGATCATTTCCCATTAAGTTTACATTGGAATCGCAAACTGTTTCCCAGAGAGTAAAGTACCTGCAAAATGTCAGTTTTTGACTATTTGATCATTTCCCATTAAGTTTTACATTGAAATCGCAAACGGTGTCCCAGAGAGTCAAGTAACTGCAAGAATGTCAGTTTTCGCCTATTTGATCATTTCCCATTCGTTTTACATTGGAATCGCAAACGGTGTCCGAGAGTGTCAAGTAACTGCAAGAATGTCTGTTTTTGCCTATTTGATCATTTCCCATTCGTTTTACATTGGAATCGCAAACGGTGTCCCAGAGAGCATTGGAATCGCAAACGGTGTCCGAGAGAGTCAAGTAACTGCAAGAATGTCAGTTTTTGCCTATTTGATCATTTCCCATTAGTTTTACATTGAAATCGCAAACGGTGTCCGAGAGAGTCAAGTAACTGCAAGAATGTCAGTTTTCGCCTATATGATCATTTCACATTAGTTTTACATTGGAATCGCAAACGGTGTCCCAGAGAGTCAAGTAACTGGAAGAATGTCAGTTTTCGCCTATTTGATCATTTCACATTAGTTTTACATTGGAATCGCAAACAGTGTCCGAGAGAGTCAAGTAACTGCAAGAATGTCAGTTTTCGCCTATTTGATCATTTCACATTAGTTTTACATTGGAATCGCAAACGGTGTCCCAGAGAGTCAAGTAACTGCAAGAATGTCTGTTTTTGCCTATTTGATCATTTCCCATTCGTTTTACATTGGAATCGCAAACTGTGTCCCAGAGAGTCAAGTAACTGCAAGAATGTCAGTTTTTGCCTATTTGATCATTTCCCATTCGTTTTACATTGGAATCGCAAACTGTGTCCCAGAGAGTCAAGTAACTGGAAGAATGTCAGTTTTCGCCTATTTGATCATTTCACATTAGTTTTACATTGGAATCGCAAACGGTGTCCGAGAGAGTCAAGTAACTGCAAGAATGTCAGTTTTCGCCTATTTGATCATTTCACATTAGTTTTACATTGGAATCGCAAACGGTGTCCCAGAGAGTCAAGTAACTGCAAGAATGTCAGTTTTCGCCTATTTGCTCATTTCCCGTTGAGTTTTACATTGGAATTGCAAACTTTTTCCCAGAGAGCAAAGTACCTGCAAAAATGTCAGTTTTCGCCTATTTGATCATTACCCATTAAGTTTACATTGGAATTGCCATCTGTGTCCCAGAGAGTCAAGTAACTGCAAGAATGTCAGTTTTTGCCTATTTGATCATTTCCCATTCGTTTTACATTGGAATTGCAAACGGTATCCCAGAGAGTCAAGTAACTGCAAGAATGTCAGTTTTCGCCTTTTTGGTCATTTCCCATTCGTTTTACATTGGAATCGCAAACTGTGTCCCAGAGAGTCAAGTAACTGCAAGAATGTCAGTTTTTGCCTATTTGATCATTTCCCATTAGTTTTACATTGGAATCGCAAACGGTGTCCGAGAGAGTCAAGTAACTGCAAGAATGTCAGTTTTTGCCTATTTGATCATTTCCCATTAGTTTTACATTGAAATCGCAAACGGTGTCCGAGAGAGTCAAGTAACTGCAAGAATGTCAGTTTTCGCCTATTTGATCATTTCCCATTAGTTTTACATTGAAATCGCAAACGGTGTCCGAGAGAGTCAAGTAACTGCAAGAATGTCAGTTTTCGCCTGTTTGATCATTTCCCATTAGTTTTACATTGGAATCGCAAACTGTGTCCCAGAGAGTCAAGTAACTGGAAGAATGTCAGTTTTCGCCTATTTGATCATTTCACATTAGTTTTACATTGGAATCGCAAACTGTGTCCCAGAGAGTCAAGTAACTGCAAGAATGTCAGTTTTTGCCTATTTGATCATTTCCCATTCGTTTTACATTGGAATCGCAAACTGTGTCCCAGAGAGACAAGTAACTGCAAGAATGTCAGTTTTTGCCTATTTGATCATTTCCCATTCGTTTTACATTGGAATCGCAAACTGTGTCCCAGAGAGTCAAGTAACTGCAAGAATGTCAGTTTTCGCCTATTTGATCATTTCACATTAGTTTTACATTGGAATCGCAAACGGTGTCCCAGAGAGTCAAGTAACTGCAAGAATGTCAGTTTTCGCCTATTTGATCATTTCACATTAGTTTTACATTGGAATCGCAAACGGTGTCCCAGAGAGTCAAGTAACTGCAAGAATGTCAGTTTTTGCCTATTTGCTCATTTCCCATTGAGTTTTACATTGGAATTGCAAACTTTTTCCCAGAGAGCAAAGTACCTGTAAAAATGTCAGTTTTCGCCTATTTGATCATTTCCCATTCGTTTTACATTGGAATTGCAAACTGTGTCCCAGAGAGTCAAGTAACTGCAAGAATGTCAGTTTTCGCCTTTTTGGTCATTTCCCATTCGTTTTACATTGGAAAAGCAAACTGTGTCCCAGAGAGTCAAGTAACTGCAAAAATGTCAGTTTTTGCCTATTTGATCATTTCTCATTAGTTTTACATTGGAATCGCAAACTGTGTCCCAGAGAGTCAAGTAACTGCAAGAATGTCAGTTTTCGCCTTTTTGGTCATTTCCCATTCGTTTTACATTGGAAAAGCAAACTGTGTCCCAGAGAGTCAAGTAACTGCAAGAATGTCAGTTTTCGCCTATTTGATCATTTCCCATTCGTTTTACATTGGAATCGCAAACTGTGTCCCAGAGAGTCAAGTAACTGCAAAAATGTCAGTTTTTGCCTATTTGATCATTTCTCATTAGTTTTACATTGGAATCGCAAACTGTGTCCCAGAGAGTCAAGTAACTGGAAGAATGTCAGTTTTCGCCTATTTGATCATTTCCCTTTAGTTTTACATTGGAATCGCAAACTGTGTCCCAGAGAGTCAAGTAACTGCAAGAATGTCAGTTTTCGCCTATTTGATCATTTCACATTAGTTTTACATTGGAATGGCAAACGGTATCCCAGAGAGTCAAGTAACTGCAAGAATGTCAGTTTTTGCCTTTTTGGTCATTTCCCATTAGTTTTACATTGGAAAAGCAAACTGTGTCCCAGAGAGACAAGTAACTGCAAGAATGTCAGTTTTCGCCTATTTGCTCATTTCCCATTGAGTTTTACATTGGAATTGCAAACTTTTTTCCCAGAGAGCAAAGTACCTGCAAAAATGTGACTTTTTGACTATTTGATCATTTCCCATTAAGTTTACATTGGAATCGCAAACTGTTTCCCAGAGAGTAAAGTACCTGCAAAAATGTCAGTTTTTGACTATTTGATCATTTCCCATTAAGTTTTACATTGAAATCGCAAACGGTGTCCCAGAGAATCAAGTAACTGCAAGAATGTCAGTTTTCGCCTATTTGATCATTTCCCATTCGTTTTACATTGGAATCGCAAACTGTGTCCCAGAGAGTCAAGTAACTGCAAGAATGTCAGTTTTCGCCTATTTGATCATTTCCCATTAAGTTTACATTGGAATCGCAAACTGTTTCCCAGAGAGTAAAGTACCTGCAAAAATGTCAGTTTTTGACTATTTGATCATTTCCCAATAAGTTTTACATTGAAATCGCAAACGGTGTCCCAGAGAGTCAAGTAACTGCAAGAATGTCAGTTTTCGCCTATTTGATCATTTCCCATTCGTTTTACATTGGAATCGCAAACGGTGTCCGAGAGTGTCAAGTAACTGCAAGAATGTCTGTTTTTGCCTATTTGATCATTTCCCATTCGTTTTACATTGGAATCGCAAACGGTGTCCCAGAGAGCATTGGAATCGCAAACGGTGTCCGAGAGAGTCAAGTAACTGCAAGAATGTCAGTTTTCGCCTATTTGATCATTTCACATTAGTTTTACATTGGAATCGCAAACGGTGTCCCAGAGAGTCAAGTAACTGGAAGAATGTCAGTTTTCGCTTATTTGATCATTTCACATTAGTTTTACATTGGAATCGCAAACGGTGTCCGAGAGAGTCAAGTAACTGCAAGAATGTCAGTTTTCGCCTATTTGATCATTTCACATTAGTTTTACATTGGAATCGCAAACGGTGTCCCAGAGAGTCAAGTAACTGCAAGAATGTCTGTTTTTGCCTATTTGATCATTTCCCATTCGTTTTACATTGGAATCGCAAACTGTGTCCCAGAGAGTCAAGTAACTGCAAGAATGTCAGTTTTTGCCTATTTGATCATTTCCCATTCGTTTTACATTGGAATCGCCAACTGTGTCCCAGAGAGTCAAGTAACTGGAAGAATGTCAGTTTTCGCCTATTTGATCATTTCACATTAGTTTTACATTGGAATCGCAAACGGTGTCCGAGAGAGTCAAGTAACTGCAAGAATGTCAGTTTTCGCCTATTTGATCATTTCACATTAGTTTTACATTGGAATCGCAAACGGTGTCCCAGAGAGTCAAGTAACTGCAAGAATGTCAGTTTTCGCCTATTTGCTCATTTCCCATTGAGTTTTACATTGGAATTGCAAACTTTTTCCCAGAGAGCAAAGTACCTGCAAAAATGTCAGTTTTCGCCTATTTGATCATTACCCATTAAGTTTACATTGGAATTGCCATCTGTGTCCCAGAGAGTCAAGTAACTGCAAGAATGTCAGTTTTTGCCTATTTGATCATTTCCCATTCGTTTTACATTGGAATTGCAAACGGTATCCCAGAGAGTCAAGTAACTGCAAGAATGTCAGTTTTCGCCTTTTTGGTCATTTCCCATTCGTTTTACATTGGAATCGCAAACTGTGTCCCAGAGAGTCAAGTAACTGCAAGAATGTCAGTTTTTGCCTATTTGATCATTTCCCATTAGTTTTACATTGGAATCGCAAACGGTGTCCGAGAGAGTCAAGTAACTGCAAGAATGTCAGTTTTTGCCTATTTGATCATTTCCCATTAGTTTTACATTGAAATCGCAAACGGTGTCCGAGAGAGTCAAGTAACTGCAAGAATGTCAGTTTTCGCCTATTTGATCATTTCCCATTAGTTTTACATTGAAATCGCAAACGGTGTCCGAGAGAGTCAAGTAACTGCAAGAATGTCAGTTTTCGCCTGTTTGATCATTTCCCATTAGTTTTACATTGGAATCGCAAACTGTGTCCCAGAGAGTCAAGTAACTGCAAGAATGTCAGTTTTCGCCTATTTGATCATTTCACATTAGTTTTACATTGGAATCGCAAACTGTGTCCCAGAGAGTCAAGTAACTGCAAGAATGTCAGTTTTTGCCTATTTGATCATTTCCCATTCGTTTTACATTGGAATCGCAAACTGTGTCCCAGAGAGACAAGTAACTGCAAGAATGTCAGTTTTTGCCTATTTGATCATTTCCCATTCGTTTTACATTGGAATCGCAAACTGTGTCCCAGAGAGTCAAGTAACTGCAAGAATGTCAGTTTTCGCCTATTTGATCATTTCACATTAGTTTTACATTGGAATCGCAAACGGTGTCCGAGAGAGTCAAGTAACTGCAAGAATGTCAGTTTTCGCCTATTTGATCATTTCACATTAATTTTACATTGGAATCGCAAACGGTGTCCCAGAGAGTCAAGTAACTGCAAGAATGTCAGTTTTCGCCTATTTGCTCATTTCCCATTGAGTTTTACATTGGAATTGCAAACTTTTTCCCAGAGAGCAAAGTACCTGCAAAAATGTCAGTTTTCGCCTATTTGATCATTTCCCATTCGTTTTACATTGGAATTGCAAACTGTGTCCCAGAGAGTCAAGTAACTGCAAGAATGTCAGTTTTCGCCTTTTTGGTCATTTCCCATTCGTTTTACATTGGAATTGCAAACGGTATCCCAGAGAGTCAAGTAACTGCAAGAATGTCAGTTTTCGCCTTTTTGGTCATTTCCCATTCGTTTTACATTGGAATCGCAAACTGTGTCCCAGAGAGTCAAGTAACTGCAAGAATGTCAGTTTTTGCCTATTTGATCATTTCCCATTAGTTTTACATTGGAATCGCAAACGGTGTCCCAGAGAGTCAAGTAACTGCAAGAATGTCAGTTTTCGCCTATTTGATCATTTCCCATTAGTTTTACATTGAAATCGCAAACGGTGTCCGAGAGAGTCAAGTAACTGCAAGAATGTCAGTTTTCGCCTGTTTGATCATTTCCCATTAGTTTTACATTGGAATCGCAAACTGTGTCCCAGAGAGTCAAGTAACTGGAAGAATGTCAGTTTTTGCCTATTTGATCATTTCCCATTAGTTTTACATTGGAATCGCAAACGGTGTCCCAGAGAGTCAAGTAACTGCAAGAATGTCAGTTTTCGCCTATTTGATCATTTCCCATTCGTTTTACATTGAAATCGCAAACGGTGTCCGAGAGAGTCAAGTAACTGCAAGAATGTCAGTTTTCGCCTGTTTGATCATTTCCCATTAGTTTTACATTGGAATCGCAAACTGTGTCCCAGAGAGTCAAGTAACTGCAAGAATGTCAGTTTTCGCCTATTTGATCATTTCACATTAGTTTTACATTGGAATCGCAAACTGTGTCCCAGAGAGTCAAGTAACTGCAAGAATGTCAGTTTTTGCCTATTTGATCATTTCCCATTCGTTTTACATTGGAATCGCAAACTGTGTCCCAGAGAGACAAGTAACTGCAAGAATGTCAGTTTTTGCCTATTTGATCATTTCCCATTCGTTTTACATTGGAATCGCAAACTGTGTCCCAGAGAGTCAAGTAACTGCAAGAATGTCAGTTTTCGCCTATTTGATCATTTCACATTAGTTTTACATTGGAATCGCAAACGGTGTCCGAGAGAGTCAAGTAACTGCAAGAATGTCAGTTTTCGCCTATTTGATCATTTCACATTAGTTTTACATTGGAATCGCAAACGGTGTCCCAGAGAGTCAAGTAACTGCAAGAATGTCAGTTTTCGCCTATTTGCTCATTTCCCATTGCGTTTTACATTGGAATTGCAAACTTTTTCCCAGAGAGCAAAGTACCTGCAAAAATGTCAGTTTTCGCCTATTTGATCATTTCCCATTCGTTTTACATTGGAATTGCAAACTGTGTCCCAGAGAGTCAAGTAACTGCAAGAATGTCAGTTTTCGCCTTTTTGGTCATTTCCCATTAGTTTTACATTGGAAAAGCAAACTGTGTCCCAGAGAGTCAAGTAACTGCAAGAATGTCAGTTTTCGCCTATTTGATCATTTCCCATTCGTTTTACATTGGAATTGCAAACTGTGTCCCAGAGAGTCAAGTAACTGCAAGAATGTCAGTTTTCGCCTTTTTGGTCATTTCCCATTCGTTTTACATTGGAAAAGCAAACTGTGTCCCAGAGAGTCAAGTAACTGCAAAAATGTCAGTTTTTGCCTATTTGATCATTTCTCATTAGTTTTACATTGGAATCGCAAACTGTGTCCCAGAGAGTCAAGTAACTGCAAGAATGTCAGTTTTTGCCTATTTGATCATTTCCCATTCGTTTTACATTGGAATCGCAAACTGTGTCCCAGAGAGTCAAGTAACTGCAAGAATGTCAGTTTTTGCCTATTTGATCATTTCCCATTCGTTTTACATTGGAATCGCAAACTGTGTCCCAGAGAGTCAAGTAACTGCAAGAATGTCAGTTTTCGCCTATTTGATCATTTCCCATTCGTTTTACATTGGAATCGCAAACTGTGTCCCAGAGAGTCAAGTAACTGCAAGAATGTCAGTTTTCGCCTATTTGATCATTTCCCATTCGTTTTACATTGGAATTGCAAACGGTATCCCAGAGAGTCAAGTAACTGCAAGAATGTCAGTTTTCGCCTTTTTGGTCATTTCCCATTCGTTTTACATTGGAATCGCAAACTGTTTCCCAGAGAGTCAAGTAACTGCAAGAATGTCAGTTTTCGCCTATTTGATCATTTCCCATTAAGTTTACATTGGAATCGCAAACTGTTTCCCAGAGAGTAAAGTACCTGCAAAAATGTCAGTTTTTGACTATTTGATCATTTCCCATTAAGTTTACATTGGAATCGCAAACTGTGTCCCAGAGAGTAAAGTACCTGCAAAAATGTCAGTTTTTGCCTATTTGATCATTTCCCATTATGTTTTACATTGAAATCGCAAACGGTGTCCCAGAGAGTCAAGTAACTGCAAGAATGTCAGTTTTCGCCTATTTGATCATTTCCCATTCGTTTTACATTGGAATGGCAAACGGTATCCCAGAGAGTCAAGTAACTGCAAGAATGTCAGTTTTCGCCTTTTTGGTCATTTCCCATTAGTTTTACATTGGAAAAGCAAACTGTGTCCCAGAGAGTCAAGTAACTGCAAGAATGTCAGTTTTTGCCTATTTGATCATTTCCCATTCGTTTTACATTGGAATCGCAAACTGTGTCCCAGAGAGTCAAGTAACTGCAAGAATGTCAGTTTTCGCCTATTTGATCATTTCACATTAGTTTTACATTGGAATCGCAAACGGTGTCCCAGAGAGTCAAGTAACTGCAAGAATGTCAGTTTTCGCCTATTTGCTCATTTCCCATTGCGTTTTACATTGGAATTGCAAACTTTTTCCCAGAGAGCAAAGTACCTGCAAAAATGTCAGTTTTCGCCTATTTGATCATTTCCCATTCGTTTTACATTGGAATTGCAAACTGTGTCCCAGAGAGTCAAGTAACTGCAAGAATGTCAGTTTTCGCCTTTTTGGTCATTTCCCATTAGTTTTACATTGGAATCGCAAACTGTGTCCCAGAGAGTCAAGTAACTGCAAGAATGTCAGTTTTTGCCTATTTGATCATTTCCCATTAGTTTTACATTGGAATCGCAAACGGTGTCCGAGAGAGTCAAGTAACTGCAAGAATGTCAGTTTTCGCCTATTTGATCATTTCACATTAGTTTTACATTGGAATCGCAAACGGTGTCCCAGAGAGTCAAGTAACTGCAAGAATGTCAGTTTTCGCCTATTTGCTCATTTCCCATTGCGTTTTACATTGGAATTGCAAACTTTTTCCCAGAGAGCAAAGTACCTGCAAAAATGTCAGTTTTCGCCTATTTGATCATTTCCCATTCGTTTTACATTGGAATTGCAAACTGTGTCCCAGAGAGTCAAGTAACTGCAAGAATGTCAGTTTTCGCCTTTTTGGTCATTTCCCATTCGTTTTACATTGGAAAAGCAAACTGTGTCCCAGAGAGTCAAGTAACTGCAAAAATGTCAGTTTTTGCCTATTTGATCATTTCTCATTAGTTTTACATTGGAATCGCAAACTGTGTCCCAGAGAGTCAAGTAACTGCAAGAATGTCAGTTTTTGCCTATTTGATCATTTCCCATTCGTTTTACATTGGAATCGCAAACTGTGTCCCAGAGAGTCAAGTAACTGCAAGAATGTCAGTTTTTGCCTATTTGATCATTTCCCATTCGTTTTACATTGGAATCGCAAACTGTGTCCCAGAGAGTCAAGTAACTGCAAGAATGTCAGTTTTCGCCTATTTGATCATTTCCCATTCGTTTTACATTGGAATCGCAAACTGTGTCCCAGAGAGTCAAGTAACTGCAAGAATGTCAGTTTTCGCCTATTTGATCATTTCCCATTCGTTTTACATTGGAATTGCAAACGGTATCCCAGAGAGTCAAGTAACTGCAAGAATGTCAGTTTTCGCCTTTTTGGTCATTTCCCATTCGTTTTACATTGGAATCGCAAACTGTTTCCCAGAGAGTCAAGTAACTGCAAGAATGTCAGTTTTCGCCTATTTGATCATTTCCCATTAAGTTTACATTGGAATCGCAAACTGTTTCCCAGAGAGTAAAGTACCTGCAAAAATGTCAGTTTTTGACTATTTGATCATTTCCCATTAAGTTTACATTGGAATCGCAAACTGTGTCCCAGAGAGTAAAGTACCTGCAAAAATGTCAGTTTTTGCCTATTTCATCATTTCCCATTATGTTTTACATTGAAATCGCAAACGGTGTCCCAGAGAGTCAAGTAACTGCAAGAATGTCAGTTTTCGCCTATTTGATCATTTCCCATTCGTTTTACATTGGAATGGCAAACGGTATCCCAGAGAGTCAAGTAACTGCAAGAATGTCAGTTTTCGCCTTTTTGGTCATTTCCCATTAGTTTTACATTGGAAAAGCAAACTGTGTCCCAGAGAGTCAAGTAACTGGAAGAATTTCAGTTTTCGCCTATTTGATCATTTCTCATTAGTTTTACATTGGAATCGCACACTGTGTCCCAGAGAGTCAAGTAACTGCAAGAATGTCAGTTTTTGCCTATTTGATCATTTCCCATTAGTTTTACATTGGAATCGCAAACGGTGTCCGAGAGAGTCAAGTAACTGCAAGAATGTCAGTTTTTGCCTATTTGATCATTTCCCATTAGTTTTACATTGAAATCGCAAACGGTGTCCGAGAGAGTCAAGTAACTGCAAGAATGTCAGTTTTCGCCTATTTGATCATTTCACATTAGTTTTACATTGGAATCGCAAACTGTGTCCCAGAGAGTCAAGTAACTGCAAGAATGTCAGTTTTCGCCTATTTGATCATTTCACATTAGTTTTACATTGAAATCGCAAACGGTGTCCCAGAGAGTCAAGTAACTGGAAGAATGTCAGTTTTCGCCTATTTGATCATTTCACATTAGTTTTACATTGGAATCGCAAACGGTGTCCCAGAGAGTCAAGTAACTGCAAGAATGTCAGTTTTCGCCTATTTGATCATTTCACATTAGTTTTACATTGGAATCGCAAACTGTGTCCCAGAGAGTCAAGTAACTGCAAGAATGTCAGTTTTCGCATATTTGATCATTTCACATTAGTTTTACATTGGAATCGCAAACGGTGTCCCAGAGAGTCAAGTAACTGCAAGAATGTCTGTTTTTGCCTATTTGATCATTTCCCATTCGTTTTACATTGGAATCGCAAACTGTGTCCCAGAGAGTCAAGTAACTGCAAGAATGTCAGTTTTTGCCTATTTGATCATTTCCCATTCGTTTTACATTGGAATCGCAAACTGTGTCCCAGAGAGTCAAGTAACTGGAAGAATGTCAGTTTTTGCCTATTTGATCATTTCACATTAGTTTTACATTGGAATCGCAAACTGTGTCCCAGAGAGTCAAGTAACTGCAAGAATGTCAGTTTTTGCCTATTTGATCATTTCCCATTCGTTTTACATTGGAATCGCAAACTGTGTCCCAGAGAGTCAAGTAACTGGAAGAATGTCAGTTTTCGCCTATTTGATCATTTCACATTAGTTTTACATTGGAATCGCAAACGGTGTCCCAGAGAGTCAAGTAACTGCAAGAATGTCAGTTTTTGCCTATTTGATCATTTCCCATTCGTTTTACATTGGAATCGCAAACTGTGTCCCAGAGAGTCAAGTAACTGGAAGAATGTCAGTTTTCGCCTATTTGATCATTTCACATTAGTTTTACATTGGAATCGCAAACGGTGTCCGAGAGAGTCAAGTAACTGCAAGAATGTCAGTTTTCGCCTATTTGATCATTTCACATTAGTTTTACATTGGAATCACAAACGGTGTCCCAGAGAGTCAAGTAACTGCAAGAATGTCAGTTTTCGCCTATTTGCTCATTTCCCATTGAGTTTTACATTGGAATTGCAAACTTTTTCCCAGAGAGCAAAGTACCTGCAAAAATGTCAGTTTTCGCCTATTTGATCATTACCCATTAAGTTTACATTGGAATTGCCATCTGTGTCCCAGAGAGTCAAGTAACTGCAAGAATGTCAGTTTTTGCCTATTTGATCATTTCCCATTCGTTTTACATTGGAATTGCAAACGGTATCCCAGAGAGTCAAGTAACTGCAAGAATGTCAGTTTTCGCCTTTTTGGTCATTTCCCATTCGTTTTACATTGGAATCGCAAACTGTGTCCCAGAGAGTCAAGTAACTGCAAGAATGTCAGTTTTTGCCTATTTGATCATTTCCCATTAGTTTTACATTGGAATCGCAAACGGTGTCCGAGAGAGTCAAGTAACTGCAAGAATGTCAGTTTTTGCCTATTTGATCATTTCCCATTAGTTTTACATTGAAATCGCAAACGGTGTCCGAGAGAGTCAAGTAACTGCAAGAATGTCAGTTTTCGCCTATTTGATCATTTCACATTAGTTTTACATTGAAATCGCAAACGGTGTCCGAGAGAGTCAAGTAACTGCAAGAATGTCAGTTTTCGCCTGTTTGATCATTTCCCATTAGTTTTACATTGGAATCGCAAACTGTGTCCCAGAGAGTCAAGTAACTGCAAGAATGTCAGTTTTCGCCTATTTGATCATTTCACATTAGTTTTACATTGGAATCGCAAACTGTGTCCCAGAGAGTCAAGTAACTGCAAGAATGTCAGTTTTTGCCTATTTGATCATTTCCCATTCGTTTTACATTGGAATCGCAAACTGTGTCCCAGAGAGACAAGTAACTGCAAGAATGTCAGTTTTTGCCTATTTGATCATTTCCCATTCGTTTTACATTGGAATCGCAAACTGTGTCCCAGAGAGTCAAGTAACTGCAAGAATGTCAGTTTTCGCCTATTTGATCATTTCACATTAGTTTTACATTGGAATCGCAAACGGTGTCCGAGAGAGTCAAGTAACTGCAAGAATGTCAGTTTTCGCCTATTTGATCATTTCCCATTGAGTTTTACATTGGAATCGCAAACTGTGTCCCAGAGAGTCAAGTAACTGCAAGAATGTCAGTTTTCGCCTATTTGATCATTTCACATTAGTTTTACATTGGAATCGCAAACGGTGTCCCAGAGAGTCAAGTAACTGCAAGAATGTCAGTTTTCGCCTATTTGCTCATTTCCCATTGAGTTTTACATTGGAATTGCAAACTTTTTCCCAGAGAGCAAAGTACCTGCAAAAATGTCAGTTTTCGCCTATTTGATCATTTCCCATTCGTTTTACATTGGAATCGCAAACTGTGTCCCAGAGAGTCAAGTAACTGCAAGAATGTCAGTTTTCGCCTTTTTGGTCATTTCCCATTCGTTTTACATTGGAAAAGCAAACTGTGTCCCAGAGAGTCAAGTAACTGCAAAAATGTCAGTTTTTGCCTATTTGATCATTTCTCATTAGTTTTACATTGGAATCGCAAACTGTGTCCCAGAGAGTCAAGTAACTGCAAGAATGTCAGTTTTTGCCTATTTGATCATTTCCCATTCGTTTTACATTGGAATCGCAAACTGTGTCCCAGAGAGTCAAGTAACTGCAAGAATGTCAGTTTTTGCCTATTTGATCATTTCCCATTCGTTTTACATTGGAATCGCAAACTGTGTCCCAGAGAGTCAAGTAACTGCAAGAATGTCAGTTTTCGCCTATTTGATCATTTCCCATTTGTTTTACATTGGAATCGCAAACTGTGTCCCAGAGAGTCAAGTAACTGCAAGAATGTCAGTTTTCGCCTTTTTGGTCATTTCCCATTCGTTTTACATTGGAATCGCAAACTGTTTCCCAGAGAGTCAAGTAACTGCAAGAATGTCAGTTTTCGCCTATTTGATCATTTCCCATTAAGTTTACATTGGAATCGCAAACTGTTTCCCAGAGAGTAAAGTACCTGCAAAAATGTCAGTTTTTGACTATTTGATCATTTCTCATTAGTTTTACATTGGAAAAGCAAACTGTGTCCCAGAGAGTCAAGTAACTGCAAGAATGTCAGTTTTCGCCTATTTGATCATTTCCCATTCGTTTTACATTGGAATCGCAAACTGTGTCTCAGAGAGTCAAGTAACTGGAAGAATGTCAGTTTTCGCCTATTTGATCATTTCTCATTAGTTTTACATTGGAATCGCAAACTGTGTCCCAGAGAGTCAAGTAACTGGAAGAATGTCAGTTTTCGCCTATTTGATCATTTCTCATTAGTTTTACGTTGGAATCGCAAACTGTGTCCCAGAGAGTCAAGTAACTGGAAGAATGTCAGTTTTCGCCTATTTGATCATTTCCCTTTAGTTTTACATTGGAATCGCAAACTGTGTCCCAGAGTGACAAGTAACTGCAAGAATGTCAGATTTCGCCTATTTGATCATTTCACATTAGTTTTACATTGGAATCGCAACCTGTGTCCCAGAGAGTCAAGTAACTGGAAGAATGTCAGTTTCGCCTATTTGCTCATTTCCCATTGAGTTTTACATTGGATTAGTGTTCGGGATATGGTTAGGGTTAGGGTTAGAGTTAGAGTTAGGGTGAGGGTTAGGGTTTGGATTAGGGTTAGGGTTGGGGTTAGGGTTAGGGTTAGAGTTAGAGTTAGGGTTAGGGTTGGGGTTGTGGTTGGGGTTGTGGTTAGGTTTACAGTAAGGATTAGGTTTCGGGATATGGTTAGGGTTAGGGTTAGGGTTAGGTTTAGAGTTAGGGTTAGGGTTCCGTTTCGGGTTCAGGTTCGGGATAGGGTTCGGGTTCGGATTAGGGGTAGTGTTAGGGTTGGGGTTGTGTTTCGTGTTGGGCTTTGGGTTAGGGTTAGGGTTAGGGTAGGGTTAGGGTTAGGGTTAGGGTGAGGGTTAGGGTAAGGTTTAGGGTTAGGATTAGGATTCGGGTTATGGTTAGCGATAGGGGTAGGTTTATGTTTAGGGTTAGACACAATGTGGTTCCTGGTGTTCGCTGACCATGGCAGAAGATACTTAGGCTGAGGGTTGGGGTTAGGGTTAGGGTAGACAAAATGTGATTCCAGTTGTGTTTAGGGTAAGGTTTAGGGTTAGGGTTAGGGTTAGGGTTAGGGTTAGTGTAAGGGTTAGTGTTAGGGTTAGGGTTAGGGTTAGGGTTAGGGTTAGGGTTGGGGTTGGGATTGGGGTTGTGGTTAGGTTTACGGTTGGGATTAGGATTCGGGATATGGTTAGGGTTAGGATTCGGGCTAGGGTTAGAGTTAGGGTTAGGGTTTGGGTTAGGGTTAGGGTTAGGGTTAGGGTTTGGGTTAGGGTTAGCTTTAGGGTGGTCTCACCTGTGATTTCAGGTGTCGTCTGACCAAGGCAGAAGAGAGTTGGGGTTAGGGTTAGGTTATGGTTAGCGATAGGGTTAGGTTTGTGTTAGCGTTAGGGTTAGGGTTAGGGTAAGGGTTAGGTTCAGTTTTAGGGTTAGGGTTAGGGTTGGGTTAGGGTTAGGGTTAGGGTTAGGGTTAGGCCTAGGGTTATGGTTAGGGTAAGTGTTAGGGTTAGGGTTAGGGTTAGGGCTAGGGTTAGGGTTTGGGTTAGGGTTAGGTTTATGGTTAGCGGTAGGGTTAGGTTAATAGTTAATTTTATGGTTAGGGTTAGACACAATGTAGTTCCTCGTGTGGTCTGACCATGGCAGAAGATAATTAGGCTTAGTGTTGGGGTTAGGGTTAGGGTTAGGGTAGACAAAATGTGATTCCAGTTGTGTTTAGGGTAAGGGTTAGGGTCAGGTTAGTGTTAGGGTTAGGGTTAGGGTTAGGGTTAGGGTTGGGGTTGGGGTTGGGGTTGTGGTTAGGTTTACGGTTAGGATTAGGTTTCGGGATATGGTTAGGGTTAGGGTTTGGGTTAGGGTTAGGGTTAGGGTTTGGGTTAGGGTTAGGGTTAGGGTTTGGGTTAGGGTTAGGGTTAGGGTTGGGGTTAGGGTATAGGTTAGGATTAGGTTAGGGTTAGGGTTCGGGTTAGAGTTACGGTTAGGGTTGTCTGACCTGTGATTTCAGGTGTGTTCCCACCAAGGCAGAAGAGAGTTTGGGTTAGGGTTAGTGTTAGTGATAGGGTTAGGGTTTGGGTTTGGGTTAGGGGTAGTGTTAGGGTGAGGATTGGAGTTGGGGTTGGTGTTAGGGTTAGGGTTAGGGTAAGGGTAAGGTTTAGGGTTAGTGTTAGTGTTGGGGTTCGGGTTTGGGTTAGGAGTAGGGGTAGGGGTAGGGGTAGGGTTAGCGGAGGGTTGGGGTTGGAGTTGGGGTTAGGGTTAGGGTAAGGGTAAAGTTTAGGGTTAGGGTTTGGGTTAGTGTTAGGGTTCGGGTTCCGGTTTGGGTTAGGGGTAGGGTTAGGGTTGGGGTTGGGGTTAGGTTTAGGGTTGGGGTTAGTTTTAGGGTTAGGGTTAGGGTTAGGGTTAGGGTACGGGTTAGGGTTAGGTTAGGGTTAGGGTTAGGGTTAGAGTTACGGTTAGGGTTGTCTGACCTGTGATTTCAGGTGTGTTCCCACCAAAGCAGAAGAGGGTTTGGGTTAGGGTTAGGGTTAGTGATAGGGTTAGCTTTATGGTAGGGTTACGGTTAGGGTTAGACACAATATGATTCCAATTGTGGTCTAACCAAGGCAGAAGAGAATTAGTGTTAGGGTTAGCGTTAGAGTTAGACATAATGTTATTTCAGGTGTGGTCTGACCAAGGCAGAAGAGAATTAGGTTTAGGGTTAGGGTTAGCGTCAGGGTTAGACGTAATGTGATTTCAGGTGTGCTCTGACGAAGGCAGAAGAGCGTTGTTGTTAGGTTTAGAGTTAGGGTTAGGGTTCAGTTTTGGGTTCGGGATAGGGTTTGCGTAATGGTTAGTGGTAGGGTTAGGGTTGGGGTTGGGGTTGGGTTTAGTGTTAGGGTTAGGGTTCCATTTCGGGTTCAGGTTCGGGATAGGGTTCGGGTTAGGGGTAGGGTAAGGGTTGGGGTTGGGTTTCGTGTTAGGCTGTGGTTTAGGGTTAGGGTTAGGGTAGAGTTAGGGTTAGGGTTAGGGTTAGGGTAAGGTTTAGGGTTAGGGTTAGGGTTAGGGTTCGGGTTATGGTTAGCGATAGGGTTAGGTTTACGTTTAGGGTTAGACGCAATGTGGTTCCTGGTGTGGTCTGACCATGGCAGAAGATACTTAGGCTGAGGGTTGGGGTTAGGGTTAGGGTTAGGGTAGACAAAATGTGATTCCAGTTGTGTTTAGGGTAAGGGTTAGGATTAGGGTTAGTGTTAGGGTAAGAGTAAGGGTTAGGGTTAGGGTTAGTGTTAGGTTTAGGGTTGGGGTTGGGGTTGGGGTTGTGGTTAAGTTTACGGTTAGGATTAGGGTTCGGGATATGGTTAGGGTTAGGGTTTGGGTTAGGGTTAGGGTTCGGGTTTGGGTTAGGGTTAGCTTTAGGGTGCTCTGACCTGTGATTTCAGGTGTGGTCTGACCAAGGCAGAAGAGAGTTGGGGTTAGGGTTAGGGTTATGGTTAGCGATAGGGTTAGGTTTATGGTTAGGTTTACGGTTAGGGTTAGACACAATGTGGTTCCTGGTGTGGTCTGACCATGGCAAAAGATAATTAGGCTAAGGGTTGCGGTTATGGTTAGGGTTAGGGTAGACACAATGTGATTACAGATGTGTTTAGGGTAAGGGTTAGGTTTAGGGTTAGGGTTAGGGCTAGGATTAGGGTTAGGGTAAGGGTTAGGGTTAGGGTTAGGGTTGGATTTAGGTTAGGGTTACGGTTAGGGTTAGGGTTCGGGTTTGGGTTCGGGTTTGGGTTAGGGTTAGGCTTAGGGTTAGGGTTAGGGTTAGGGTTAGGGTTAGGGTTAGGGTTAGGGTTAGGGTTAGGGTTAGGGTTAGGGATAGGGTTAGGTTTAGGGTTAGGGATAGGGCGGTCTCACCTGTGATTCCAGGTGTGGTCTCACCAAGGCAGAAGAGAGTTGGGGTTAGGGTTAGGGTTAGCGATAGGGTTAGATTTATGGTTAGGGTTACGGTTATTGTTAGAAACAATTTCATTCCAGTTGTGGTCTGACTAAGGCCGAAGAGAGTTAGATTTAGAGTTAGGGTTAGGATTAGGGTTAGACAAAATGTGGTACCTGGTGTGGTCTGACCATGGCAGTACATAATTAGGCTTAGGCTTAGGGTTAGGGTTACGGTTAGGGTTAGACACAATTTGATTCCACTTTTGGTCTACCCAAGGCAGAAGAGAGTTAGGGTTAAGCTTATAGATTTAGAGTGATTTCAGGTGTGGTCTCACCAAGGCAGAAGAGATTTGGGATAGGGTTAGCGATATGGTTAGTTTTATGGTTAGGGTTAGGGTTCGGGATATGGTTAGGGTTAGGGTTAGGGGTAGGGTTAGAGTTAGGGTTAGGGTTTGGGTTAGGGTTAGGGTTAGGGTTAGGGTTAGGGTTTGATTTGGGTTAGGGTTTGCTTTAGGGTGGTCTGACCTGTGATTTCAGGTGTGGTCTGACCAAGGCAGAAGAGAGTTGGGGTTAGGGTTAGGGTTACGGTTAGCGATAGGGTGGTCTGACCTATGATTTCAGGTGATTTCAGGTGTGGTCTGACAAAGGCCGAAGAGAGTTGTTGTTAGGTTAAGAGTTAGGGTCAGGGTTCAGTTTTGGGTTCGGGATAGGGTTTGTGTTTGGGTTAGGGGTAGGGTTAGGGTTGGGGTTGGGGATGTGTTTAGTGTTAGGGTTAGGGTTCCGTTTTGGGTTCAGGTTTGGGAAAGGGTTTGGGTTTGGGTTAGGGGTAGGGTTAGGGTTGGGGTTGGGTTTCGTGTTAGGCTTTCAGTTAGGGTTAGGGTTAGGGTAGGGTTAGGGTTAGGGTTAGGTTTAGGGTTAGGGTTAGGGTTCGGGTTATGGTTAGCAATAGGGTATGGTTTCAGGTGTGGTCTGACCAAGGCAGAAGAGAGTTGGGGTTAGGGTTAGGGTTATGGTTAGCGACAGGGTTAGGTTTATGGTTAGGTTTACGGTTAGGCTTAGACACAATGTGGTTCCTGGTGTGGTCTGACCATGGCAGAAGATACTTAGGCTGAGGGTTGGGGTTAGGGTTAGGGTTAGGGTTAGGGTAGACAAAATGTGATTCCAGTTGTGTTTAGGGTAAGGGTTAGGGTTAGGGTAAGGGTTA